>NC_029775.3:50926757-50928288 GCF_000817695.3 Arachis duranensis | reverse complement strand
GCGTATAAATTATCCGCTCATCACAACACCAAACTTAAATTGTTGCTTGTCCCCAAGCAATTGAAAATCAAAATAGAATAAAAAGAAGGGAATATACTATAGACTCCAAAATATCAAAGAAACTTAGCTCCAATTAGATGAGCGGGACTAGTAACTTTTTGCTTCTGAACAGTTTTGGCATCTCACTTTATCCCTTGAAGTTTAGAATGATTGGCATCTATAGGAACTTAGAACTCAGATAGTGTCATTGATTCTCCTAGTTAAGTATGATGATTCTTGGACATAGCTACTTTATGAGTCTTGGCTGTGGCCCAAAGCACTCTGTCTTCCAGTATTACCACCGGATACATATATGCCATAGACACATACTTGGGTGAACCTTTTCAGATTGTGACTCAGCTTTGCTAAAGTCCCTAATTAAAGGTGTCCAGGGTTCTTAAGCACACTCTTTTTGCCTTGGATCACAACTTTATTATTTTTTTCTCTTTCTCTTTTTTTTTTGTATTCACTGCTTTTTCTTGCTTCAAGAATCAATTTGATGATTTTTCAGATCCTCAATAACATTTCTCCTTTTCCATCATTCTTTCAAGAGCCAAAAATTTTAACATTCTTAAAACAACAAATTCAGAAGACATATGCACTGTTCAAGCATTCATTTAGAAAACAAAAAGTATTGTCACCACATTAAACTAATTCAACTAGTTTCAAAGATGAATTTGAAATCCTATACTTCTTATTCTTTTGTGATTAAAGCATTTTTCATTTAAGAGAGGTGATGGATTCATAGGACATTCATAGCTTTAAGACATGAACATTAAATTTTTATTAATCATGAATTAAGAACAAGACTCAAAAATAGATATAAGATAAGACTAATAGTAACAGAGAACAAAAAATTTAAAGACTCTAAAACAGACTCCTAATGATAGAGGTTATCACAGAGTTAGAGAGTTAGGACTCAACAACCTTGATTTTGAGAAGTGGATGCTCCCTCAACTTGTGGGGTATTTGACCCTTCAAGGGAAAGCTTTTGGCGCTTCAACTCCTGTAGCTCACGCCCCTGCTTCTCTTGTTCCTTCAGCAATTTGCAGAGCATGCAGTTTTGATTCTGCTGTTCTTCCTTAATTTGTTCCATAGCTTCTTGCAGCTTGGCAATAGATTCTTCTAGACGAGTCCAGTAGTCAATTTCAGGAAGTTCAGGGAGGAACTCCTGCGCCCTCCTTTTGATAGAGTTATCTTGCATTTGTCCTTCCATTGACCTCTTGGTGATTGGGTGCTCAATTGGGATGAATTCACCTATTCCCATCCTCACCCCAGCATCTTTACATAGCAAAGAGATTAAGCTTGGGTAAGCCAGTTTGGCTTCAGTGGAGTTCTTGTTTGCAATTGTGTAGATTTTACAAGCAATCAGATGATGAATATCCACTTCTTTTCCCAGCATAATACAATGAATCATCACAGCTCTCTTGATAGTAACCTCAGAACGGTTACTAGTGGGCAAGATAGAACGCCCTATGAAGTCCAACCAGCT
>NC_029775.3:50923343-50926609 GCF_000817695.3 Arachis duranensis | reverse complement strand
AGACCTCTCTTATTTTGTCCAGATGGAAGTAAATAATTCTCCCTCTGACCATGGTTCTGTAGGTATGAAAAGCGGTTCCAGTCATTCTCTGCTTATTTGTCAGCCATAGATTTGAGTAGAATTCCTGAACCATATTTCTCCCAACCTTTGTCTCAGGGTTGGTTAGAACTTCCCATCCTCTGTTTCGAATTTGCTCTTGGATCTCCGGATATTCATCTTCTTTTAGATAAAATTTAACTTCCGGGATCACTGACCTTAGACCCATTATTTTGTGGTAATGGTCTGCATGTTCTTTGGTTAAGAACTTCTCTTGACTCCAAAGGTCTTTTGGAGCATTCTCTTTCTTGCCTCTTGAATTGGTTTGTTTTCCTTTGGTGGCCATGATCTTGATGAGCTTTAACTTAGTGATCACGGAAAAACACACCAAACTTAGAGGTTTGCTTGTCCTCAAGCAAAAGAAAGGAAAGAGGAGAGATAGGAGGAGAGCAAATTCGAATGGTGGGGAAGGGGGGTGTGGCCAAACATATATTTATAAGGAAGGGAGAGAGAGTTCGAAAATTTTGAAGGAGATTTGAGAAGATATGGAAGGAAATTGAGAGATATATGAGTTTTTGAAGAAGATTTGGAAAGGATTTGAAAGAGATTTGAAGAGTGATTTTAATTTTGAAAATTTGAAGGTGAATGAGGAAGATTTGAAATGTATTTCTATAGAAGATTATGGATCAAAACAGGAAAGTTTGAAAAAATGTGAAGTGGAAAGCAAAATCTCTGTCTCCCACCTTTCTGGCGTTAAACGCCCAGAATGGTATCCATTCTGGCGTTTAACGCCCAATTGTTGGCCATTTTTGGGCATTTAACGCCCAGCCAAGTGCCCTGGCTAGCGTTAAACGCCAGAAACCCCTTCATCACTGGGCGTTTTGTTAAACGCCCAGGATGCTGCACAACTGGCGTTAAACGCCCAGAATGGTGCCCATTTTGGCGTTTAACGCCCAAAATGGCACCTTTACTGGCGTTAAACGCCCAAAATGGTGCCCATTCTAGCGTTTAATGCCTAAAGTACCCCTTACTGGCTTTTTTTTGCCAGCAAGCTCCTTTACTCTGCTTTTTGCACTGAATTCTTCTGTAACTCTGTGAATTCCTTCAATTTTGATGATTGCTCTTTGAGAATATGTATCAAACTCTGATTAAACAAAACAGGTAACCTGCTAATGACTGGGTTGCCTCCCAGCAAGCGCTTCTTTATTGTCTTTAGCTGGACCTTCACTGAGAATCATTCAAGCCTCAGTTTTGAGCATTCTTGCTCAAAGTTGCTTTCAAGATAATGCTTGATCCTCTGTCCATTAACAATGAACTTTTTATCAGAATCAGTATCTTGAAGCTCAACATATCCATATGGTGACACTTCTGTAATCACATACAGACCCCTCCAACGGGATTTAAATTTTCCTGGGAACAGTCTGAGCCTAGAGTTGAAGAGCAGAACTTTTTGTCCTGGCTCAAAGACTCTGCATGACAACTTCTTGTCATGCCAGTTCTTTGCCTTTTCCTTATAAATTTTTGCATTTTCAAAGGCATTGAGTCTAAATTCGTCTAGCTCATTTAGCTGGAGTAATCTTTTTTCATCAGCTAACTTAGCATCCAGGTTTAGGAATCTGGTTGCCCAGTAGGCTTTATGTTCCAATTCCACGGGCAGATGACAGGCCTTGCCATACACAAGTTGGTATGGTGAGGTTCCTATCGGAGTCTCTAATGCTGTTCTGTATGCCCACATAGCATCATCCAAGCTCTTCGCCCAATCCTTTCTACGGGCAATTACAGTCCGTTCTAGGATTCTTTTTAGTTCTCTGTTAGAGACTTCAGCTTGCCCATTTGTCTGTGGATGATATGGGGTTGCTACTTTGTGGCTAATTCCATATCGGACCATAGCAGAGTACAGCTATTTATTGCAGAAATGAGTGCCTCCATCACTGATTATGACTCTGGGAACACCAAATCTGCTGAAGATGTGTTTCTGGAGGAATTTCAGCACAGTCTTAGTATCATTAGTGGGTGTGGCAATTGCTTCTAACCATTTAGATACATAGTCCACTGCCACCAGAATGTAAGTGTTTGAGTATGATGGTGGGAATGGACCCATGAAGTCAATACCCCATACATCAAACAATTCAATCTCTAAGATCCCTTGTTGAGGCATGGCGTATCCATGAGGCAAGTTACCAGCTCTTTGGCAACTGTCACAATTACGCACAAACTCTCGGGCATCTCTATAGAGAGTAGGCCAGTAGAAGCCACATTGGAGGACCTTAGTGGATGTTCGCTCACTTTCGAAATGTCCCCCATAATGTGATCCATGGCAGTGCCATAGGATCCTTTGTGCTTCCTCTCTGGGTACACATCTGCGGATCATTCCGTCTGCACATCTCTTAAAGAGATATGGCTCATCCCATAGGTAGTACTTGGCATCTGAAATTGATTTCTTTCTTTGCACCCTGCTGTACTCCTTGGGTATGAACCTCACAGCTTTGTAATTTGCAATATCTGCAAACCATGGACCTTCTTGAATGGTAAAAAGTTGCTCATCTGGGAAGGTCTCAGAGATCTCAGTAGAAGGGAGGGACGCCCCAGCTACTGGTTCTATTCGGGACAGATGATCAGCTACTTGGTTCTCTGTCCCTTTTCTGTCTCTTATTTCTATATCAAACTCTTGCAGAAGCAACACCCATCTTATAAGCCTGGGTTTTGAATCCTGCTTTGTGAGTAAGTACTTAAGAGCAGCATGGTCAGTGTACACAATCACCTTTGATCCCACTAGGTAGGATCTAAACTTGTCAATGGCATAGACCACTGCAAGTAACTCTTTTTCTGTGGTTGTGTAATTCTTCTGTGCATCATTTAGAACATGGCTGGCATAATAAATGACGTGCCGAAGCTTGTTATGCCTCTGTCCCAACACTGCACCAATCGCATGGTCACTAGCATCACATATTAGTTCGAATGGCAATGTCCAGTCTGGTGCAGAGATGACTGGTGCTGTGACTAGCTTGGCTTTTAGGGTCTCAAATGCCTGCAGACACTGTGTGTCAAACATAAATGGTGTGTCAGCAGCTAGCAGGTTGCTCAGAGGTTTTGCAATTTTCTAAAAATCCTTTATAAACCTATAAAATCCTGCATGCCCCAGAAAGCTTCTGATTGCCTTAACATTGGCAGGTGGTGGTAATTTTTCAATTACATCTACCTTTGCCTTATCCACCTCTATTCCCCTGCTT
>NC_029775.3:50892292-50923201 GCF_000817695.3 Arachis duranensis | reverse complement strand
TATGAATGGTAAAGGAAAATGATCCTTTCTGGTGGCTGTATTGAGCCTTCTGTAGTCAATACACATGCGCCACCCTGTAACTGTTCTTGTAGGAACCAGTTCATTCTTTTCATTATGAACCACTATCATGCCTCCCTTTTTGGGGACAACTTGGATAGGGCTCACCCAGGGGCTATCATAAATGGGATAAATAATTACAGCCTCTAGTAATTTAGTGACCTCTTTCTGCACCACCTCCTTCATGGTTGGATTTAGCCGTCTTTGTGGTTGAACCACTGGTTTGGCATTATCCTCCAATAGGATCTTGTGCATGCATCTTGCTGGGCTAATGCCTTTAAGATCACTTATGGACCACCCAAGAGCTGTCTTGTGTGTCCTTAGCACTTGAATCAGTGCTTCCTCTTACTGTGGATTTAAAGCAGAGCTTATGATCACTGGAAAAGTGTCACCCTCTCCCATAAATGCATACTTCAAGGATGGTGGTAGTGGTTTAAGCTCAGGTTTGGGAGGCTTATCCTCTTCCTGAGGAATTTTCAAAAATTCTTTTGTTTCCTCTGGTTCTTCCTGATCAGGCTGAACATCCTTGAAGATGTCCTCTAGCTCTGATTCTAGACTTTCAGTCATATTGATCTCTTTTACCAAAGAGTCAATAATGTCTGTGCTCATGCAGTCATCTGGTGTGTCTGGATGCTGCATAGCTTTTAAAGCATTCAACTTGAACTCATCCTCATTAACTCTCAGGGTTACTTCCCCTTTTTGTACATCAATAAGAGTTCATCCAGTTGCTAGGAAAGGTCTTCCTAGAATGAGAGTTGCACTCTTATGCTCCTCCATTTCCAGCACTACAAAGTTAGTTGGAATGGCGAATGGCCCAACCTTGACAATCATGTCCTCAATTATGCCTGATGGATATTTAATGGAGCCATCAGCAAGTTGGAGACATATCCGGTAGGTTTGACTTCTTCAGTCAATCCAAGCTTTCTGATAGTGGATGCAGGTATTAGATTGATACTTGCTCCAAGGTCACAAAGGGCTGTCTTGGTGCAAGCACCTTCTAATGTGAGAAACACTTTTTCAGAATGACTGCACTGCATTCTTCAGTGAGAAACACTTTTTCAGTTTCTCTCCAATCCTTCTTATGACTTAAGATCTCTTTCATGAACTTAGCATAAGAAGGTATTTGCTCAAGTGCCTCTGCAAACGGAATCTTTATTTCAAGAGTCCTTAGATAGTCTGCAAAGCGGGCAAATTGCTTATTCTATTCCATTTGGCGGAGTTTCTGAGGATAAGGCATCTTGGCTTTATATTCTTCAACCTTAGTTGCTGCAGGTTTATTCCTTACAGAGGTGGTTGGAGAAGCCCCTTTAGAGGGGTTGCTACCAGCACTCTCAGGTGTCTGATTCCCCATTGGCATTTGAACGCCAGGAATGGGTGAAGAATGGGCGTTTAACGCCAACTTTCCCCCTTTTCTGGCGTTTGAACGCCAGAGTTGGGCAGGGAATGGGCGTTTAACGCCAGCTTCCCGCCCCTTTCTGGCGTTTGGATGCCAAGAGTATTCCTCTCTGGGCTCTCATTGTCCTCAGAGGGATTTTGGACAGTGGTTTGGTTATCCTCTGTCAATTGTTCCTTTATTGGCTTTTTGCTACTTTGACAGTCTTATTCAATGTCTTCCCACTCCTCAATTGAACTGCTTGGCATTCTTCTGTTATCTGTTTAGATAACTGCTGTTTTTCCTGATTCAACTGTGATTCTATGTTCTTGTTAGCAATTTTAGTTTCTTGGAGCATCTCTTTAAATTCTGCTAACTATTTTGTCACCAGGTGTAATTGCTGATTAAGCTCCACCATCTGTTCTTGAGGATTAGGATTAGTGGCTACTGCCATAACTTCTTCTTTTGTAGAGGACTCATTGCTAGAGTACAAATTTTGATTTCTAGCAACAGTATCTATAAGCTCTTGAGCCTCTTCAATCGTCTTCCTCATATGTATAGATCCACCAGCTGAGTAGTCTAGAGACATCTGAGCTTTTTCTGTAAGCACATAGTAGAAGATGTCTAACTGTACCCACTATGAAAACATTTCAGAGGGGCATTTTCTTAGCATACCTCTGTACCTCTCCCAGGCATTATAAAGGGATTCATTATCCTCTTGTTTAAAGCCTTGGATGTCTAGCCTTAGCTGTGTCATCCTTTTTGGAGGGTAAAATTGATTCAGGAATTTGTCTGATAACTATTTCCATGTCTTTATGCTTGCTGTAGGTTGGTTATTCAACCACCTCTTAGCTTGATCTTTTACAGCAAATGGAAACAGTAATAGTCTGTAGACATCCTGATCCACCTCTTTATCACGTACTGTGTCAGCAAGTTGTAAGAATTGTGCCAGAAACTCAGTAGGTTCTTCCTGTGGAAGACCGGAGTACTGGCAATTTCACTGCACCATGATAATGAGTTGAGGGTTTAGCTCAAAGCTGCTTGCTTTAATGGGAGGTATACAGATGCTACTCCCATATGCAACTATAATGGGGTTAACATATCTGTAATGGGGTTAGCATATGACCCCAGAGTCCTTCTGGACTGCTCAATTCCACTTAGGTTCATGATGGAGAAAGGGAATATGATACGGATTCACAAGTAAAGTAGATTTTTTTTTAAATTGACCAAAAAAAAAATAAAACAAATGGAAAATGAAATAATTTTTGAAAACTAAAAGAAAGTAATATCAAAGCAAATTGAAAACTAAATCAATTAGTTAATTAAAAAGATTTTGGGATTAGCAATTGAAAAGATATGATTGAAAATTATTTTGAAAAAGATTTGATTTTTTAAATGAGGAAAGAGAAAAACAACAAAATGACACCAAACTTAGAATTTTTAGAAAATCAGACACAAATTTTCGAAAACTTAAAGGAAAACACAAAGAAGACACCAAACTTAGAATTTTTAATGATCAAGAAAGGACTAAGGACATGCAAATTCGAAAAATAAAAGAAAACAAAAGCATGCAATTGACACCAAACTTAAAATATGAAACTAAACTCAAATAAAAGACTCTAAACCAACAAAAATAAAACAGTCCTAATCTAAGCAACAAGATAAACTGCCAGTTGTCCAAACTCGAACAATCCCCGGCAACGGCGCCAAAAACCTGGTGCACGAAATTGCAATCACACTTTTGCAATTCCGCACAACTAACCAGCAAGTGCACTGGGTCGTCCAAGTAATACCTTACGTGAGTAAGGGTCGATCCCACGGAGATTGTCGGCTTGAAGCAAGCTATGGTTATCTTGTAACTCTTAGTCAGGATATCAATAATTATCAGGGTTGACTGTAAAAAGCAAAAGAACATGAAAAAAGTACTTGTTTTGCAGCAATGGAGAACAGGTTGAGGTTTTGGAGATGCTCTATCTCTGAATCTCTGCTTTCCTACTGTCTTCTTCCTCAAGCACGCAAGACTCCTTCCATGGCAAGCTGTATGTAGGGTTTCACCGTTGTCAATGGCTACCTCCCATCATCTCAGTGAAAATGTTCAACGCGCTCTGTCACAGCACGGCTAATCATCTGTCGGTTCTCAATCAGGTTGGAATAGAATCCAATGATTCTTTTGCGTCTGTCACTAACACCCAGCCTTCAGGAGTTTGAAGCTCGTCACAGTCATTCAATCCTTGAATCCTACTCAGAATACCACAGACAAAGTTTAGACCTTCCGGATTCTCTTGAATACCGCCATCAATTCTACCTTATACCACGAAGATTCTGATTAAGGAATCCAAGAGATATCTACTCAATCTAAGGTAGAACGGATGTGGTTTTCAGGCAGACGTTCATAGGTGAGAATGATGATGAGTGTCACAAATCATCACATTCATCGGGTTTAGGAACAAGTGATATCTTAGAATAGAAGCAAGCATGATTGAATGAAAAATAGTAGTAATTGCATTAATCCATCAAGACACAGCGGAGCTCCTCACCCCCAACCATGGGGTTTAGAGACTCATGCTGTAGAAGATACAATGAGAAACGTATATAGTGTCATCCGGTACAGATACAATATCAAAAGGTCCTATTAATAGTGAACTAGTAACCTAGGGTATACAGAAATGAGTAAATGACGTAAAAATCCACTTCCGGGGTCGACTTGGTGTGTGCTTGGGCTGAGCATTGAACCTTTCATGTGTAGAGACTTTTTCTGGAGTTAAACGCCAGCTTTTATGCCAGTTTGGGCGTTTAACTCCAATTTTTGTGCCAGTTCCGGCGTTAAACGCCGGGAATTCTGAGGCTGATTTGCAACGCCGGTTTGGGCCATCAAATCTCAGGCAAAGTATGGACTATTATACATTGCTGGAAAGCCCAGGATGTCTACTTTCCAACGCCGTTGAGAGCGCGCCAATTGGGCTTCTGTAGCTCCAGAGAATCTACTTCGAGTATAGGGAGGTCAGAATCCAACAGCATCTGCAGTCCTTTTCGGCCTCTAAATCAGATTTTTGCTTAGGTCCCTCAATTTCAGCCAGAAAATACCTGAAATCACAGAAAAACACACAAAATCATAGTAAAGCCCAAAAAAGTGAATTTTGACTAAAAACTATTGAAAATGTAATAAAAATTGACTAAAATATACTAAAAACATACTAAAAACAATGCCAAAAAGCGTATAAATTATCCAGCGTATAAATTTTTCTTTCTTGAGACCTTGGTGTCTAGCACCTCTTTGGGTCACTAAGTGCTCTGTAGCAAGGGTTACTCTTGATAGTGGACTTTCAGCTGATAATCCCGGATTAGTTAACCCAAGTTACCAAGTGATAAGGCACCTGATGAGCGGATAATTTATACGCTTTTTGGCATTGTTTTTAGGTAGTTTTTAGTAGGATCTAGCTACTTTTAGGGATGTTTTCATTAGTTTTTATGCTAAATTCACATTTCTGGACTTTACTATGAGTTTGTGTGTTTTTCTGTGATTTTAGATATTTTCTGGCTGAAATTGAGGGACCTGAGCAAAACTCTGATAAAAGGCTGACAAAGGACTGCTGATGCTGTTGGATTCTGACCTCCCTGCACTCGAAATGGATTTTCTGGAACTACAAAACTCTAAATAGTGCGCTTTCAACGGCGTTGGAAATTAGACATCCAGAGCTTTCCAGCAATATATAATAGTCCATACTTTATTCAAGATTAGACGACACAAACTGGCGCTCAACGCCAGTTCCATGCTGCATTATGGAGTCAAACGCAAGAAACACGTCATGAACCAGAGTTGAACACCAAAAACACGTTACAACTTGGCGTTCAACTCCAAAAGAAGCCTCTGCACGTGTAAAGCTGAAGCTCAGCCCAAGGACACACCGAGTGGGCCCCAGAAGTGGATTTATGCATTAATTACCTATTTCTGTAAACCCTAGTAGATAGTCTAGTATAAATAGGACATTTTATTATTGTATTAGACATCCTGGATTGTATTTTTGATCCTGTGATCACATTTTGGGGGCTGGCCATTCGGCCATGCTTGGACCTTCATCACTTATGTATTTTCAACGGTGGAGTTTCTACACACCATAGATTAAGGGTGTGGAGCTCTGCTGTATCTCGAGTTTCAATGCAATTACTACTATTTTCTATTCAATTCAGTTTATTCCTTTTCTAAGGTATTCGTTGCACTTCACCATGATGAATGTGATGATCCGTGACACTCATCATCATTCTCACCTATGAACACGTGACTGACAACCACTTCCATTCTACCTTAGACCGGGCGCATATCTCTTGGATTCCTCAATCAGAATCTTCGTGGTATAAGCTAGAATTGATGGAGGCATTCATGAGAATCCGGAAAGTCTAAACCTTGTCTGTGGCATTCCGAGTATGATTCAAGGATTGAATGACTGTGACGAGCTTCAAACTCGCAATTGTTGGACGTGATGACAAACGCAAAAGAATCAATGGATTCTATTCCGACATGATCGAGAACCGACAGATGATTAGCCGTGCCGTGATAGAGCATTTGGACCTTTTTCACTGAGAGGATGGGATGTAGCCATTGACAATGATGATGCCCTACATATAACTTGCCATGGAAAGGAGTAAGAAGGATTGGATGAAGGCAGTAGGAAAGCAGAGATTCAGAAGGAGCACAGCATCTTCATACGCCTATCTGAAATTTCCATCGATGATCTACATAAGTATTTCTATCTTTATTTTATGTTTTAATTATTGTTATTTTCGAAAACCAATATAACCATTTATTATCTGCCTAACTGAGATTTACAAGATGACCATAGCTTGCTTCATACCAACAATCTCCGTGGGATCATCCCTTACTCATGTAAGGTTTATTACTTGGACAACCCAGTGCACTTGCTGGTTAGTTGTGCGAAGTTGTGAAGTTATGTTTGGACCATGGTATCATGCACCAAGTTTTTGGTTCCATTACCAGGGAGAGAACGAACATGAATGCCATTATCAGAAATCACAATTTTGCCTATTAGCACCCCTAAGAGCTTATTCATCCAAGCATATCCCTTGCACATGGACACTACATACACATGCCTCAATATTCAAATCCTTGGTGCCTAGCATTATGTCTTATTATTTTTCTTTCTTTTTCAAACTCTTATTGTTCTTTCTCTTCTCTTATTAGGATCTTTATTGTTTGGTTAGTCTCATAGAATGTGTTTCAAGCATGTGGTTTGGAGCATATAGTTGCCTCTATACCTTGTAGGTGAACCAACATAGCTGATCAATGACCATACCACAAACTTAAGAATTTACTTCACAAAATAACCCCAATCTTGTTTTTCATAACATTTTCTTTTTAATTGACTTATAAGGGCAAACATACATATAAGCAAGATGAAAATGAAAGCTAGGCTCTAGACCAACACACGTAGACCTAAACAACAAAATCTTAAAAACAAAATTGAAAATTCCAAAGCTAATTTGGAAGCATGTTCTATTTCATACATGATTTTTCTTATTTAAAGTTTGAAAAAGATAAAACAAGGAGGGAACTCCACCAGCTTTTACTCATCGGAATGCTCATGTCCCTTTATCTTGGGGTCCTCCTTGATTGCTTGAGTCCCCATTTCCTTTGCGCTTTCCGATCAGCTTCTTCCAGAAACCAGCATCCTCCATCTTCTTCTTTAATGCTTCCTTTTGTTGTTTCACCTTTTCCTCTTCTTGTTCTGTTAAATCTTTGTAGACTGCATCATAACTTGGGATGGCAGGGTGCAAGTTATGCATATGCCCAGTCACATAAGTTAACTTGGCCTGAGTGTTTATGTTAAACTCTTCCCGATGCAGTTGTCATCCTTCGTTGAGCATGCTGAACTCGTTGAACGCTTTCATCTGAGCTATCTGACGTTGGTTGAGTTCTTGAAGGCGTTTGTCTTGGAGCTCTTGCCTTTCGGTCACTTGATTGATGGCTTGGGTGAGCTGGGAGTAATGCTCCTGTTGCAACTCCATTTGTTGTTTCTGCCACTCCCTTTGTTAACCCACTAATTAGAAAGTAGTTTTTCTTGATGATCCATCCTTTGAAATTGAACCCGCAGTTGTTGTTCTTGTCCCTCCATATATCTCCTTGCCAGGTCCTCAATCGCTCCTTGAATGTGAAACAGATTTATGTTGGTCGGATCATATTGCTCTTCTTGCTGGTACCCTGTTTGTTGGGGTTCTTCTTGGTGATGTTCTTCTTGGTGAGGCACTTCTTGTGCAGTTCTTTTCCTTATCTAAGGCCTTCTTTGTTGTTGAGCGGGTGCCACATAGTTTATACGCTGGAGCGTAACTAACCTCCTCGGGTGTACCCATTTTGGATTGTTATCTTCGAATACTACCTTGGCTTTCATACATAGTCTAAGGATGGTGCTGGGGTACCAAAGTCTAGCACTTGGATCACTATTCTCGGCTGAATCTTGGATTCCTTCAGCTATAATTTCATGCACATTGATGCTTCCACCCTTTATTAAGCAATGTACCATAGTAGCTCGGGCAATGTTAACCTCAGAATTGTTTGCGGCTGGGAGGATAGATCTCCTCACGAGCTCAAATCATCCCTTGGCTTCTGGGATGAGGCCTCCTCTCCTAATGAATTGCGGCCTCTTATCCGAGTACCTTTCCCAATCAGATCCTATAACACACATATCGTTCACAATTTCTTCAAGTTCATCCTCGTCGGGGGCATTGCTTATTCATACTTGATAACTAAGCTCATCAAAATGTGGCGATCTCAGCTGAAGAGTCCTTGTTATAGCATTGGGGCTGAAGTCCACCTCTGTTCCTCTCACATAGCTTTTGAAGGTGGGTGCCCTAGTATTGTCTTCTCTGGCCACATTGGCGTAGAATTCCTTGATAAGGTTTGCATTTATCTTTGTTTTTGGGTTCGTGAGCTTTTGCCAGCCCCTCTGTTCAATCTTTTCTCTAATCTTTGGGCACTCATCCTCGTTGAAATGGAATGTCAACTCTAGCAATATTTTCTTGTTCTTTATCCGTTCAAATTGGAGTTCATGGAAGGCGGTCTTGAATCTCCTGCATCGAAAGGAATGCTTTCCGTCAGTTCCTTCCCTTTTCGCCTCTTGGAGCTTGATGATGCCATGAGTGAGAATTGGTAGTGTGCAAAGTTTTGGAAGAAATTGGAAGAAAGAAGAACAAGAGATGGAATGAACAGATGTTAGAATATGAAAAGGTGTAAAGTGTGTGTGTTCGGAAGGAAGAAGAGAGATAGATTGAAAGGGTGATTATCTATGGAATGGATGTAGAGTGGGGGTTATATAGGGAAATGATGAGATTGAAGGGTGTGGATTGATGGTGTTGCTTAATAGTGGACGGTTGAGATTTGACATTGGATGAGCACAAGGATCACCACATTTGTGAATTGATTGGTTCGGTCTCCAAGGCTATCCAACTCCCAATGCTGCATGGTGACACTTCCCAAGATGCACCGCTTGGAGACAAGTGTGTATTTCCGTGGGTGAAGTGGCCGAACCCCCCTTCAATTGGTTGTCCCATCATGTTCCTCCAATATTCCTTCCCAATTCCTTGCAAGACAATAGAAAAGAAGAACTAATTTAAATTGTGAAGGTAAAAGAAATATGGAGGCTAGCCACCCCCCAAAATGTTTTTTGTTTTTGTTTTTGACTAACTAAGAGCCATTCATGAATGCAAACCAACTGACCAATCAAATGCCCATGCATGCAATGTTGGTGACACCAAACTTGCTTGTGATCATGTGGTGTGAAAGGGTTTGATCAAGACTCTAAGATTAACATGATATGGGTTGTGTTCATGCCATCTTAATATGCCTTGAACATCAAACTTGTTGTTCAATATATGTTGCATATAAAGATTATTCTAAGTGTTCGTCAAAGTTGATTTAGAATTCATGAACTTACTTTATTAACTACTATTAAGGGATTAAAGGAAAGGATATAAAACATCGGTTGCCTCCCATGAAGCGCTTCTTTAGCGTCATAAGCTTGACGTTTGGCCTTCGTCAGGGTGGTTGGTGGTGCTTCAAATCTTCCCCTCTTGCAGTGAATTTTTCTCCATTGGCTTTGTTTAGAAGCTCCACATGTTCTAAGGACAAGATTTTGTTGATGGTGTACACTTGAGGCAGCTGAGATGGAATGGTGGGGAGATGAGGTGGGATAGATAGAAAATAGGCAGAGACCACTTTATCCCTTGGAGAGAAATCCTCTGTAGGGATCTTCTTGTTTTTCCATCCCCTTGGGGCCTTTTTCCTTGTGTTCCCTGATGGCACCTTGCTCCTTGTGGTTTCTTCTTTCAGAAGGGTTTTGTTGCTTGTCTCATATGACTCTGATGGGTCTAGTTCTTCTTGGATTACACTTGGCTATTATCCCTTCCGACCACATTGCTTGTCAACCATAGGGGTTCTCAGGTGTGGTGCTTGTGCTCCTGTACTTGTCTCTTCTATCAGCTCCTTAATGTGGTCTTCCCTTGACTCTTTGTTATCATGATCTGCTTCTTGTGAGGGTTTGAAAACGTTGAAGGTGACCTGTTCATCGTGTATCCTCAATACTAGCTCTCCTCGCTCCACATTTATAAGCGCCTTGGCTGTGGCTAAGAATGGCCTCCCCAGGATGATGGGATGGATGGGATTCTCATCCATTTCCAGGATAACAAAGTCCGTGGGCATGAAGTAGTTCCCAACCACTCTTACTGCATGTTTTTGAGTTTTGTCCGCCAATTTGATGATTACGTCTGTGGGTGTTAGCTAATTGATTTGAAGCTTTTTCATGAGGGACAGAGGCATTAAGTTGATACTTGCTCCCAGGTCACAGAGCCCTTTATTAATCATTGTCTCTCCTATAGCACATGGAATGTGAAAACTCCCTAGATCCTTCTTCTTTGTAGGTGGTTCTGTTTGAATGAGAGCACTGCACTCCCTGTTCATCTTTATTGTTTGCCCACCCTTCAATGAATTCTTTTTGGCCAGCAGCTCCTTTCTGTACTTGATGTTAGGAGGGCATTTGTTGGAGGGCCTTAATGAATGGTATATTTACATCAAAAGATGCAAACATGTCGAGGAACCTTGAATACATTCTCCTTGCTACACCACCTTTGAGCCTTTGGGGAAAGGGTGCATATTTGTTTAGGGTCTCTCCTTTCTTTAGCTCCTCCCTATGTGTGGGCTGGGGTGTATGGTTTCCTTCTTCATGATTTTCCTTTGGAATTTCTTGGAGATGTTCTGTTTGTGTGTGCACTCTGTCCACACTCTTCTCATCACTTATAGTGATCATCTTGCATTCTTCCCACCTTACTTTCTTTGTTTCTCCTCTTGGGTTCTTCTCTGTGTCACTTGGGAAACTATCAGTGGGTTTGGAAAACTGTTGAGATAGATACCCCACTTGAGACTCCAGCCTCTTGATGGTGTCTCCCTGGTTTTTGATGTTGGCTCGCACTTCATCCTTGAACACTCTGTTGTCTTGGACTTCTTTACATATGTCTTCAAGTAGAGTCTCAATTCTGGAAAGTCTATCTTCGGTTGGTGATGGTGGATTGAGATTAGGTGGTTGACAAGGGTGATTAGGTGGGTGTTGATAGGATCTCTGTGAGGTATGTTGGTGAGTTGCATTGTTGTTGGGATTGTGGTTGTGGCGTCTCTGGTCTTGGCCTTGGTCTTGCTGATTTCCCCACCCAAAGTTAGGGTAATTTCTCCGACCAGAATTATAAGTTTTGGAGTATAGATCATGAGTCTGTCTGGGTGAGTTTCCAACATAGTTGGCTTGTTCCCAGTCACCTTCTTCTCCTACATTCACTCCTTCTTGAACTGGTGATGAAGTGATGACTGCTGCAACTTGGTTTTCTTTCACCTTCTTGGTGATATCTGCTAGTTGCTTGGTGATCATCTTATTTTGAGCCAGAAATGCATCCATGTGGTTCAGCTCCATTACTCCTCGAGTGTTGCTTCTTTCAGAAGCATAGAAGTAGTCATTCTCAGCTACTGTCTCAATGACATCTATGGCTTCTTCAATGGTTTTTTTCTTGTTTAGAGAGCCCACTGATGAATCGTCTATGGCCTTCTTTGACTCATAAGAAAGACCTTCATAGAAGATGTGTAGTTGAACCCATTCATTGAACATGTCTGGTGGGCATCTTCTTGTTAAGTCCTTAAACCTCTCACATGCCTCATAGAGAGTCTCACCATCTTGTTGCCTGAAAGTTTGCACCATAGCTCTCAGCCTATTAATTCTTTGAGGGGGGTAGAATCTTGCCAAAAACTTGTTTACCACGTCCTCCCAATTTGTTAAGCTCTCCTTTGGGAAGGATGCTAGCCACTTAGATGCTTTGTACCTGAGTGAGAAAGGGAACAAAAGCAATCTATAGACATCCGGATGAACACCATTAGACTTCACGGTGTCACATATTCTTAGGAAGGTGGTTAGATGTTGATTGGGGTCTTCTTGGACACTTCCTCCAAATGAGCAATTATTCTGAACAAGGGTGATGAGCTGGGGTGTCAATTTAAAGTTGTTGGCATGTAAGGTGGGCTTTTGGATGATACTTCCACAATTTCCTGGGTTTGGATTGATGTAAGAGCCTAGAACTCTCCTTTCTTGCCCAGCATGATTCATAGGGCCTTCTCTGGCATGGTTGTGAGTTTCTTCTTCATGGTTGTTTTCCAAGTACTCCTCCATGTTTGTTTCAAAGTACTCTTCCTCTTCCTCAGCACCAACAACTCTTTTCCCTCTTGCTTCCCTCCTCAATCTACGGAGGGTCCTCTCAGGTTCGGAATCGAAGGAAGTTGAATCTCCGCTTCTTCTCCCTATCATACAACTAACAGAGCACACAACAAGAAATAAAATGAAGAGATTATTCTTGTTAGAGTGGCTGTTAGTGTGAGTAGTGCAAATTATCAAACAGTTAGTGGGGTAGTGAGTAGAATTGTAGATAATAACAAAGAAAAAAGAAAACAACGAGGGGTGAGGGGGTGAGGAAGAAACTAAATAAACTAAAGGTAAATGACTAGATAAAATAAACAAACAAAAGAAAATGCTCAATCTAGTGGACTTCCAACTTAATCATTGTTGATACAAAATCAATCCCCGGCAACTAACGCTCCAAAGGCCCCTCCTTCCCATGTTATAACTCACGTTAATTAGATTAACGTGGCCACTAACGTGGTAGTGAATGCCATCTCCAACGTTAGTGACAAAGGTGAGTGTCACTAACATTGGCTTATCATGCTTAGCTCCACATTATGTCTCACGTTAGTGGTCTTAACATGATCACTAATGTGGGCAATATTGGCTTAATCCAACGTTAGTGACAAAGGTGAGTGTCACTAACATTGGCACTGTCTTCCCCTTCCACGTTAGAGTTCACGTTAACTCAACTCTTAACGTGGCCAATTGCCAATTTGGAGCGTTAGTGGTATTGACTTTTACCACTAACGCTGGAGCCCCCTTTTCCTCGATATTAACTACCACTTTAATGTAGTTAACATGGCAATTAACGTGGGCTATGATGGCTTCGAAGATGCTATTGGCGATCACTTTTCTCATTAATATTGCAAGCTCATTCCCATTCAATGTTAGTAGTCATGTTAATTAGATTAACGTGGATACTAACGTGGCTCTTCCTTGCTTCCTTTGTCCTGAAATCAAGCAAATAAAGTGCATCAAAGCTCTAATCCAAGTTATGAGATCATGCATTATCGAATTTATCATTCAATCCTTGCATAATCCTCATGAAATCATGTAAAATTCACAATGTTTGCTTGAATCAAGGTGTAAGTGTATTTTCATCCAAAACTTGCCTATTTACTAAGAAAATGCATGAAACTACCCTAAAATAGTAAAGAAAAGGTCAATGAAACTGGCCTAGATGCCCTGGCATCACATGCGTACTCCCTTCCATGGTAAGCTGTATGTTGGGGGATCACCATTGTCAATGGCTACCATCCGTCCTCTCAGTGAAAATGGTCCTCTACGATTTCACGCATGGCTAATCAGCTGTCGGTTCTCGATCGTGTCAGAATAAGATCCATTGATCCTTTTACGCACTGTCACTGCACCCCACAGTCACAAGTTTAAAGTGCGTCACAGTCATCCCATCCTAGATCCCACTCAGAATACCACAGACAAGGTTTAGACTTTTTGGATCTCAAGAATGCTGCCCATTTGATTATAGCTTACGCCACAAAGACTCTGATCGCTCGGAATGGAAGACTCTTTGGTCAGGAGAGGCAACCATGTGTCATGAACCAGGAGGCCAAGAGATATGCATTCAAGCTTGTTTTCAGGTAGAACGGAAGTGGTTGTCAGGCAGGCGTTCATAAGTGAGAATGGTGATGAGTGTCACTTGATCATCACATTCATCATGTTGAAGTGCGAATGGATATCTTAGAATAAGAATAAGCTTAAATTAAATAGAAAATAGTACTAATTGCATTAATTCATGAGGAGCAGTAGAGCTCCACACCTTAATCTTTGTGGTGTAGAAACTCCACCGTTGAAAATACATAAGAACAAGGTCTAGACATGGCCGAATGGCCATGCCTCCCAAATAACATGAAACAATCGAAAAAGGGTTCAAAGACCTGATCCCAAGATCAAAGATGATCAAAAGATGAAAATACAATAGTAAGAGGTCCTTTTTATAGGGAACTAGTAACCTACGGTTTACAGAAATAAGTAAATGATGCAGAAATCCACTTCCGGGGCCCACTTGGAGTGTGCTTGGGCTGAGCATTGAACCTTTAACGTACATAAGCTTTTCTTGGAGTTAAACGCCAGCTCTGGTGCTAGTTTGGGCGTTTAACTCCAGTTTTTATACCTGTTCTGGCGTTTAACGCGAGAAAAGGGTCTCTGAACGGCTTTTTAATGCCAATTTGGGCCATCAAATCTCAGGCAAAGTATGTACTATTATATATTGCTGGAAAGCCCAGGATATCTACTTTCCTACGCAATTGAGAGCGCGCCAATTTGGCTTCTGTAGCTCCAAAAAATCTATTTCGAGTGCAGGAAGGTCAGAATCCAACAACATCTGCAGTTCTTTTTCAGCCTCTGAATCAGATTTTTGCTGAGGTCCCTCAATTTCAGCCAGAAAATACCTGAAATCACAGAAAAATACACAAACTCATAGTAAAGTCCAAAAATGTGATGTTTGCATAAAAACTAATAATTATATACTAAAAACTAACTAAATCGTATACTAAAACTAAAACAATGCCAAAAAGCGTATAAATTATCCGCTCATCACAACACCAAACTTAAATTGTTGCTTGTCCCCAAGAAACATAAAACAAAATAGAGTAAAAAGAAGAGAATATACAATGAATCTCACAATATCAATGAAACTTAGTACCAATTAGATGAACGGGGCTAGTAGCTTTTTGCTTCTGAACAGTTTTGGCATCTCACTATATCCTTTGAAATTCAGAATGATTGGCATATAGGAACTCAGAATTTAGATAGAGTTACTGATTCTCCTAGTTCAGTATATTGATTCTCGAACACAGCTACTTTATGAGTCTTGGCTGTGACCCTAAGCACTTTGTTTTCCAGTATTACCACCGGATACATAAATGCCACAAACACATAATAGGGTGAACCTTTTCAGATTGTGTCTCAGCTTTGCTAAAGTCCCTAGTTAGAGGTGTCCAGAGTTCTTAAGCACACTTTTTCTACTTTGGATCACGACTTTAACCACTCAGTCTCAAGCTTTTCACTTGGACCTTCATGACACAAGCACATGGCTAGGGACAACTTGATTTAGCCACTTAGGCCAGGATTTTATTCCTTTGGGCCCTCCTATCGATTAATGCTCAAAGCCTTGGATCCCTTTTTACCCTTGCCTTTTGGTTTAAAAGGCTATTGGCTTTTTCTGCTTGCTTTTTTTTTCTTTCTTTTTCTTTTTCTCCCTCCTTTTTTTCGCAAGCTTTGTTATTCACTGCTTTTTCTTGCTTCAAGAATCAACTTCATGATTTTTCAGATTATCAATAACATTTCTCTTTGTTCATCATTCTTTCAAGAGCCAACAATTTTAACATTCATAAACTTCACTATAAAAAGTATGCACTGTTCAAGCATTCATTCAGAAAACAAAAAGTATTGCCACCACATCAAAATAATTAAACTAATTTCAAGATAAAATTTGAAATTCATGTACTTCTTGTTCTTTTGTAATTAGGCACATTTTTCATTTAAGAAAGGTAAAGGATTCATGGAATTATTCATGGCTTTAAGACATAAATACTAGACACTAATGATCATGTAATGAAGACACAAACATAGATAACACATAAAGCATAAAAATCGAAAAACAGAAAAATAAGAACAAGGAAATCAAAGAACGGGTCCACCTTAGTGATGGCGGCTAGTTCTTCCTCTTGAAGATCCAATGGAATGCCTGAGCTCCTCTATGTCTCTTCCTTGCCTTTGTTGCTCTTCCCTCATAACTATTTGATCCTCTCTAATTTCATGGAGAATAATGGAGTGCTCTTGGTGCTCCAACCTTAGTTGCTCTATGTTGGAACTCAAATCTCCCAAAGAGGTGTTAAGTTGCTCCCAATAGTTGTCTGGAGGAAAATGCATCCCTTGAGGCATCTCAGGGATTTCTTCGTGAGGGACTTCCTTATGCTCTTGTTGAGGCCCATGGGTGGGCTCTCTTATTTGCTCCATCCTCTTTTTAGTGATGGGCTTGTCCTCTTCAATGAGGATGTCTTCCTCTATGACAATTCCAGCTAAATTGCATAGGTGCCATATGAGATGAGGGAAGGCTAACCTTGCTAAAGTGGAGGTTTTGTCAGCCACTTTGTAGAGTTCTGGAGATATGACCTCATGAACTTCTACTTCCTCTCCAATCATGATGCTATGGATCATGATAGCCCGATCTACAGTCACTTCGGATCGGTTGCTAGTAGGAATGATGGAGCGTTGGATGAATTCCAACCATCCTCTAGCCACGGGTTTAAGGTCATGCCTTCTCAATTGAACCGACTTGCCTTTGGAGTCTCTTTTCAACTGAGCTCCTTCCACACATATGTCCATGAGGATTTGGTCCAACCTTTGATCAAAGTTGACCCTTCTAGTGTAGGGGCATGCATCTCTTTGCATCATTGGCAAGTTGAATGCCAACCTTACATTTTTTGGACTGAAATTTAAGTATTTCCCCCGAATCATTGTAAGCCAATTCTTTGGGTTCGGGTTCACACTTTGATCATGGTTCTTAGTGATCCATACATTGGCATAGAACTCTTGAACCATTAAGATTCCGACTTGTTGAATGGGGTTGGTGAGAACTTTCCAACCTCTTTTTCGAATCTCATGTCAGATTTTCGGATACTTATTCCTTTTGAGCATGAAAGGGACCTCATAGATCACCTTCTTCTTGGCCACAACTTTATAGAAGTGGTCTTGATAGACCTTTGAGATGAATCTCTCCATCCTCCATGACTCGGAGGTGGAAGCTTTTGCCTTTTCTTTCCTCTTTCTAGAGGTTTCTCTTGCCTTAGGTGCCATAAATAGTTCTGGAAACAAAAAAAGTAATGCTTTTCCATACTAAACTTAAAATTTTTGCTCGTCCTTAAGGAAAGGAAGAAAGAAGGACGGAGAAGAAGAAGGAATAGAGGAGAAGGAAAGTGAAGAAAGGTTCGGCCAAGGAAGGGGAGAGTGTGTATGATGGGTGAAAATGAAGGAGTGATGAGGGGTTTATATAGGAGTGGAAGAGAGGGGTGTCCATGTGTGAGGGTTGGGTTGGGAAGGAAAGTTTCTAAATTTTGAATGGTGGGGTAGGTGCGGTGTTTGGGGAAGAGTGGAAGGAGGTGATTGGTAAAGAGTATTGGAGAAGAGCAATGGAGGTGATTGGTGAGGGGTATTTGGGGAAGGGTGTTATTGGAATGTGTGAAGAAGAGAGAGAGTGAGTTGAGGTAGATGGGGATCCTGTGGGGTCTACAGATCCTGAGGTGTCAAGGATTTCTCATCCCTGCACCATTCTAGCGTGTAAACGCCCTCTGAGTGCTAATCCTGATGTTAAATGCCAGGTTGCTGTCCATTTCTGGTATTTAACGCCTGCTTTTCTTCCCTTTCTGGCATTGAACGCCAGCTTGGTGCCCTTTTCTTGCGTTAAACGCCAGTTTGGTGCCCTTTTCTGGCATTTAAACGCTAGTAAGTTCCTCCTCCAGGTTGTGCTGTTTTTGAGCTTGCTTATATTTTTGCAGTTGTTTTTGTGACTCCACATGATCATCAACCTAAAGAAAACATAAAATAACAATGGAAAATGGAAAGTTAACATAGATAAATAAAAATTAGGTTGCCTCCCAATAAGCGCTTCTTTAATGTCAATAGCTTGACAGTGGGCTCTCATGGAGCTTCACAGATATTCAGAGCATGGTTGGGGCCTCCCAACAAACTTAGAGTTTGAATGTGGGGGCTCTGTTTGACTCTGTATTGAGAGAAGATTTTCATGCTTCTTCTCCTTGTGTACAGAAGGAGATCCTTGAGCCTTAAACACAAGGTACTCCTCGTTCACTTGAAGGACCAACTCTCCTCTATCAACATCAATCATAGCTTTTGCTGTGGCTAGGAAGGGTCTACCAAGGATGCTAGATTCATCCTCATTCTTCCCAGTGTCTAGGATTATGAAGTCCGCAGGGATGTAAAGGCCCTCAACCTTCATTAAGACATCCTCTACAAGTCCATAAGCATGTTTCCTTGAATTGTCTGCCATTTCCAGTGAGATTCTTGCAGCTTGTACCTCAAAGATCCCTAGTTTCTCCATTACAGAGAGTGGCATGAGGTTTACACTTGACCCCACGTCACACAAAGCCTTCTTAAAGATCATGGTGCCAATGGTGCAAGGTATTAAGAACCTTCCGGGATCTGGTTTCTTTTGAGGTATCTTCAGCTGAGCCAAGGCGTTCAGTTCATTAATGAGCAATAGAGGTTCATCCTCCCAAGTCTCATTACCAAGTAACTTGGCATTCAGCTTCATGATTGCTCCAAGGTACTTAGCAACTTGCTCTTCAGTAATATCTTCATCCTCTTCAGAGGAAGAATACTTATCAGAGCTCTTGAATGGCAGAAGTAGGTTCAATGGAATCTCTATGGTCTCTGTATGAGCCTCAGATTCCCTTGGTTCCTCAAAGGGGAACTTCTTTTCATTCAAAGGACATCCCACGAGGTTTTTCTCACTAGGAATCACATCCTCCTCACTCTCTCCAAGTTCGGCCATGTTGGTCATGGTTATGGCCTTGCACTCTCTCTTGGAATTTTCTTCTGTATTGCTTGGGAGAGTGCTAGGAGGAGTTTCAGTAACATTCTTACTCAACTGACCCACTTGTGCCTCCAAATTTTTAATGGAGGATCTTGTTTCATTCATGAAACTTAGTGTGGTCTTAGATAGATCAGAGACTATGTTTGCTAAGCTAGAGAGGCTCTGCTCAGAATTCTCTGTCTTTTGCTGAGAAGATGATGGGAAAGGTTTGCTATTGCCAAACTTATTTCTTCCACCATTATTGTTATTGAAGCCTTGTTGAGGCTTCTGTTGATCCTTCCTTGAGAAATTTGGGTGATTCCTCTATGAAGAATTGTAGGTGTTTCCATAGGATTCTCCCATGTAATTCACCTCTTCCATTACAGGATTCTCAGGGTCATAAGCTTCTCCTTTAGAGGAGGCTTCTTTAGCACTGCCAGATGCAGCTTACAATCCAGTCAGATTCTGAGAAATCATATTGACTTGCTGAGTCAATAATTTGTTCTGAACCAATATGGCATTCAGAGTATCAATCTCAAGAACTCCTTTCTTCTGAGTTGTCCCATTATTCACAGGATTTCTTTCAGAAGTGTACATGAACTGGTTATTTGCAACCATTTCAATGAGTTCCTGGGCTTCTGCAGGTGTTTTCTTCAGATGAATAGATCCGCCTGTAGAATGGTCTAATAACATATTGGATAACTCAGACAGACCATCATAGAAGATACCTATGATGCTCCATTCTTAAAGCATGTCAAAAGGACACCTTATGATCAATTGCTTGTATCTTTTCCAAGCTTCATAGAGGGATTCACCTTCCTTCTATTTGAATGTTTGAACTTCCACTCTAAGCTTACTCATCTTTTGAGGTGGAAAGAATTTAGCTAAGAAGGCATTGACTAGCTTTTTCCAAGAGTCTAGGCTGTCTCTAGGTTGTGAGTTCAACCATATACTAGCTCTATCTCTTACAGTAAAAGGAAAAATCATGAGTCTATAGACCTTGGGATCAACTCCATTGGTCTTAACAGTGTCATAGATTTGCAAAAATTTAGCCAAGAACTGATGAGGATCTTCCAATGGAAGTCCATGAAACTTGTAATTCTGTTGCATCAGAGAAACTAATTGAGGCTTAAGCTCAAAGTTGTTTGCTCCAATGGCAGGGATAGAGATGCGTCTCCTATAGAAGTCGGGAGTTGGTGCAGTAAAGCCACCAAGCACCTTCCTTGCATTGTTGGCATTGTTGTTATTTTCGGCTGCCATGTCTTCTTCTTTTTCAAAAATTTCTATCAAGTACTCTCCAGAGAGTTGTGCTTTAGCTTCTCTTAGCTTCCTCTTCAGAGTCTTTTCAGGTTCAGGATCAGCTTCAACAAGAATGCCTTTATCTTTGTTCCTACTCATATGAAAGAGAAGAAAACAAAGAAAGTATGGAATCCTCTCCTTGGTGCTATCCTGGCGTTAAACGCCCAGAATGGAATCTATTCTGGCATTTAACGCCCACTTGGCTACCTCCTTGGGCGTTAAATGCCCAGCCAGGTACCCTGGCTGGCGTTTAAATGCCAGAATTCCTTTTTCACTGGGCGTTTTGAATGCCCAGCATTTTCTCTGTGATTCCTCTGCTGTATGTTCTGAATCTTCAATGATGAGAGAGAAAAACAATATTTCTGTGATTTTTTTAATTTTTAATGATGAGAGAAAAATAACAAAATGAAACTAATTATGAAAAACAAAGATCAAATAAACAATGGATGCAAGAACCCTTTGAATGTTAGGATGAACATCAAGAACATATTTTTTTGAAAATTTTTATGAAAAGAAAGACATCCAAGACACCAAACTTAGAAATTTTCATACTAGAGACACTAATAAATTGAGAATGCACATGAGAAACAACAAAAGACACAAAACAAGAAAATTTAAAGATTAGACAAAGAAAATCATCAAGAACGCCTTGAAGATTATGAAGAACACCATGCATGAGTTTTCAAAAATTTGTAAAAAAAATAAAAACATGGAATTGACACCAAACTTAAAAATTGACACCAGACTCAAACAAGAAACACAAAATATTTTTTATTTTTATGATTTTATAAATTTTTTGTATTTTTTCATAAATTATTTTGAAAAAAAAATAAGAAACTCAAAAATTTTAATGAGAATTCCAAGAATCATGCAATGTTAGTCTAAAGCTTCAGTCTAAAAAGATTAGACATGGCTAACCAAGTTTCATCAGGATATTACATACAACAGCCAAATTGATGGGAATCAACTAGCTCCTATGATGATAAAAACATCATCTGAAACTCTAGAGTTCATTCTTAAAAATTCTAAAGAAAAAAATGAAAAGAAAAATTACCTAATCTAAGCAACAAGATGAACCATCAGTTGTCCAAACTCGAACAATCCCCAGTAACGGTGCCAAAAACTTGGTACATGGAATCGTGATCTCACACACTTTCTTCACAACTCCGTGCAGCTGACCAGCAAGTGCACTAGGTTGTCCAAGTAATACATTACGTGACTAAGGGTTGATCCCACGGAGATTGTCGGCTTGAAGTAAGCTATGGTCATCTTGTAAATCTCAGTCAGGCAGATTCAAATGGTTATGGGCTTTTGATAACTAAAAGACAAATAAGACAAAAAATAAGATAGAAATACTTATGTAATTTATTGGTGGGAATTTCAGATAAGCGTATGGAGATGCTTTGTTCCTTCTGAATCTCTGCTTTCCTACTTCATCCAGTCATGCGTACTCCCTTCCATGGCAAGCTGTATGTTGGGGGATCACCGTTGTCAATGGCTATCGTCCGTCCTCTCAGTGAAAATGGTCCTCTACGGTTTCCCGCATGGCTAATCAGCTGTCAGTTCTCGATCGTGTCGGAATAAGATCCATTGATCTTTTTGTGCACTGTCATTGCACGTCACAGTCACGAGTTTAAAGCGTGTCACAGTCATCCCATCCTAGATCCTACTCGGAATACCACAAACAAGTTTTAAACTTTTCGGATATCAAGAATGTTGCCCATTTGATTCTAGCTTATACCACGAAGACTCTGATCACACAAAATGAAAGACTCTGTTGTTAGGAGAGGCAACCATGCATCATGAACCAGGAGGCCAAGAGATATGAATTCAAGCTTGTTTTCAGGTAGAACGGAAGTGGTTGTCAGGCACGCGTTCATAAGTGAGAATGGTGATGAGTGTCACTTGATCATCACATTCATCATGTTGAAGTGCGAATGGATATATAAGAATAAGAATAAGCTTGAATTGAATAGAAAATAGTAGTAATTGTATTAATTCATAAGAAGCAGTAGAGCTCCACACCTTAATCTATGCGGTGTAGAAATCCACCGTTGAAAATACATAAGAACAAGTTCTAGACATGGCCGAATGGCCATGCCTCTCAAATAACATGAAACAATCGATAAAGGGTTCAAAGACCTGATCCCAAGATCAAAGATGATCAAAAAATGAAAATACAATAGTAAGAGGTCCTATTTATAGGGAACTAGTAACCTAGGGTTTACAAAAATAAGTAAATGATGCAGAAATCCACTTTCGGGGCCCACTTGGTGTGTGCTTGGGCTGAGCATTAAAGCTTTCATGTGCATAGGCTTTTCTTGGAGTTAAACGGTAGCTCTGGTGCCAGTTTGGGCGTTTAGCTCCAGCTTTTATACCAGTTCTGGCGTTTAACGCCAGAAAAGGGTCTTTCACCGGCATTTTGACGCCAATTTGGGCCATCAAATCTCGGCAAAAGTATGAACTATTACACATTGCTGGAAAGCCCAGGATGTCAACTTTCCAACGCAATTGAGATCGCACCAATTGGGCTTCTATAGCTTCAGAAAATTCATTTCGAGTGCAGGGAGGTCAAAGTCCAACAACATCTGCAGTCCTTTTTCAGCCTCGGAATCAGATTTTTGCTCAGGTCCCTCAATTTTAGCCGAAAAATACCTGAAATCACAGAAATACACACAAACTCATAGTAAAGTCCAGAAATGTGATTTTTGCATAAAAACTAATAATTATATACTAAAAACTAACTAAGTCATACTAAAAACTCCAAAAAGCGTATAAATTATCCGCTCATCAGAAAGCTTTCACTGCTATATCATTATGCCTTTTAGGATGGCTGTGAATGCTATAAACAATGCTTGTATGAGATATGGGCATTTCAGATTTGATGAGTTATAGGTTATTCTTTTATTGATGGGGTGATTCTTTTGTTGTTGCCTGTCAAAGTTGCTGCCTTTAGGCTTTATAAGTTAAAAAAGGATTCACTTGGTTGCTGAAATTGATTGCAGATTTGAGTTATCTTCTGTGGTCACCACATTTTAAAGTAACAGCTCAAAGAGAAAGCGACAACTTTAAAAGATGAACTTTGAGACATGAAGGTCAAACAGTAGCAACAAGAGGAAGTGATTCATGGATTGTGAAATATGGTTTAGTTATTAGAATATACTTATGTAGGATATAATATTTTAGTTTTTCATAGAGTATTAGTAGTAAATTCTAAGTGGTCTCTTGCTTATTTTGATATGATTATACTTAATTTAGTGTGAGAGGTATGAATATTCAAAATTAACTTCATTTCAATACTTTTGGTTCATTATAAATATATTTTGTTTACAGATAATTTTTATTATTTAAATAAATTATTTAGTATAATTTTGTATTTATTTTTATTTTATTTTATTTAACTCATTTAATTAAAAATACAAAATTACATATGTAATTATATTATTAAATATTATACTGTACAAAAAATTATTGGAATATTAATTATATATATATATATTAAAAAGAAAAAAATAATGAGGGACCTAAGGCTACACTTATATAGAGTAGCTATAAATTTACTATTTATTACGTTTATAAAGTGATGTAGTAGCCTTGAAAAGTGTAGCCTATTCTTTTGAATTCTGGTAACCATTAGTGCTGAAAAGCGTAGCCTTTCGTCCTGAATAGCATCACTTAAAAAGCGCACCGTATTCTCAAAGGCCAGAAGCGTAGCCTTTGATACAGAAAAGCGTAGCCTTTGAGAATAGGCAATGGCCGAATAGGAATCAACCCAGAAAGCGTAGCCGTAGCCTAACGCATCATTTTTTTCACTTTTAGCTACACTTTTCAAGTGTACCTGAATGGGTGTTTTCTTGTAGTGTAGGTAATGCTCATGCATTTCATTAATGAAGACATATGTGTTCATAGTTCAATTTCAAAAAAAAAAAACTTGTGCATAACAAAGTATGAAATAAAGAGTTAAATAAAGGATGCATGTGCCATGTTTGAAAAGAAAATGCATGAGTAAGGTGAGATAGAAAAAGAAGATAAAATGGGTAGATAGGTTGTAATGACATGTGTACATAGGTGATATAGGATTAGGTGGACACTCAAGCTAATCAAGGAACTAATTCCTTAAGTCCACTTAGCCATATTTCATCCTATCTAAACCCTAGCCCCATTACATCCCTCTAAAGGCCTCACGATATTTGTTATTCATGCATTAAATACTAGTTGATTGTTAGATGACTTGCAAATCTTTGAAAAGCATGACAAAAGGAGAATTGAGTGGTTAAACCCTAAATACTAAGCGATTTGAGTAGATACACATCCAGTAAGGGGTTCGATCGCTCAATTCTATGTTCTTACGCTTTATATTGTATCTTCTTGCAAGTTGTTTGATTGGATAGTTTTGAAAGTTTCAATTCAATTCTTTGGACATTGATCTTAGTGCATGAACTTCATAGTTTGTTTTTACCAACTCTTATCATAGTACGTATTGGCGATTAGCCTTAGGATGGTTGCATGCTTTTAAGTAGTTTATAGCATAAGTCATTTTCCCTTTCATCCATCTCCTTTGAGTGTATTTATCATGAGGACATGCTAGTGTTTAAGTGTGGGGAAATTGATGAATCCGTATTTGATGATGATTTTTTGGTTAGAATTGAACGGATTTCATCACATAAACTTGCACTTATTCCCTTGAGTAGCATGCTTTTGATCTTTCCTCCCAAATTGTGCTTGATTATGAAAACATGCTCTTTTGTGCCCAATTTGATATATTTTATTCCATTTGCTTTCCATTCGATGCCTTGATCTTGTTTGTGAGTGATTCCAGTTGTATAAGGTAGGAATGGGTTGGAGAAAATGGAAGAAGAGCTTGCAAATTGGAAGAAATATGAAGAATCAAAGGAGATGAGTTCAGAGACGTGTGCATGCGCACAACCTCTTGTGTGTCTACATATGAGCCCAAGCAGAGCGCGTTGATCATTTTGAGCGCGTCGTGCATCCAGCCAAGCATCACCTAGTGTGCGTGCGCACAGCTACTTGTGCGTACGCACAGGATGGGATTTTCGCAAAGTGTGCGGATGCACACGCCTGGCGTCCGCACAGGTATCCGCGCATGACTTCATTAAAGAAGCACGTGACTCGCGATTTGAGGGCTTTGGAGGTCTATTTCTGAAGTCTCTTAGCTCATGTTGGAGGGGGAATGAAAGGGATAACATAGCATATCATTAGTATAGTTTAGGAGTAGGAGTAAAGGTTTTTAGTTTTAGTTTTCTCTAAGTTTTTTTCACCATCTCTACTAGGGTTTCTATTAGGGTTTTACTTTCAAAGTGCCATTTCCATTTTTTATCTTGGATTTTGCTAATCTCATTGTAAGTATTCTCTTGTTATTACTCTTTATCGTTACATTGTCATTACTCTTTCTTCTATTTCAAGTTATAGTTCAATTTCACTTCTCCTTTGCAATTTCAATTCCTCGTTGATGAATTTGATATTTGATGTTTGTTCTATTCTTTCTTATGTTATTCTTGTTGATTGAGATCAATTGTTGCTTTTAATTTCAAGTCTTTTCTTATTTTTCTCATGTTTAAGCTTTTTGCCCACCAAGTGTTTGACAAAATGTCAAACATGGTTTTAGGCTAAATTTTTTTATCTCTTGGCTTGGGTAAAGTGAGCCATTGGGTTCCTAGAGTTGGAATGTCCAATATTTAGTGTCAATTCTTGGATTGTTAATTGTTCTTGTTCCCACGAACGCTAATTTGTTGCTAAAGCAATTAGCAAGCAATTTAGGATTTGTGGCTTAAGAACACTTATGCTCATTTAACTTACCTTCCGATGTGAGGGTTGATCAAGTTAGACTAATCCAGCATGATTGTCATAGTTGTGGTTCTAATAAGGAAAGGACCCTTAACTCACTCCAAGCCAAGACCCCTTTTTATGCTTTCAATTTTCCATACATTTCCATGTTAATCTCTTTTATACTCTACTTGTTTATATTACATAGTAGGTTCTTTAATTTCTTTATTAGTTCAATCATTACAATGTTGCATGTTCTTTTATTGCTTTATATGTTCATTTCCTCGTTGACAACCCCTTGATCTTTACAACCGGAATTAAATAGTCGTTGCCCTCAAGTGATTCCTTGGGAGACGACCCGGGAGTCAAATACTCTTGGTTTTAAATTGGTTTTGAGTTGTGACACATCGTGTGAATTTCTAATTTTGATCGGTGACCGATTGTTTGGTTTGGTCTATGCTTGCAACGTTAATCCTCTTTTAGTGTGAAAAATCTGATCCTAAGCAACTAGGTGGTGCACGAAATCACAATCACACTTTTGTAATTTCGCACAACTAACCAGCAAGTGCACTGGGTCGTCCAAGTAATACCTTACGTGAGTAAGGGTCGATCCCACGGAGAATGTCGGCTTGAAGCAAGCTATGGTTATCTTGTAACTCTTAGTCAGGATATCAATAATTCTCAGATTTAATTGTAAAAAGTAAAAGAACATGAAATAAATACTTGTTTTGCAATAATAGAGAACAGGTTGAGGTTTTGGAGATGCTCTATCTTCTGAATCTCTGCTTTCCTACTGTCTTCTTCTTCATGCATGCAAGGCTCCTTCCATGGCAAGCTGTATGTTGGGCATCACCGTTGTCAAAGGCTACAGTCCCGTCCTCTCAGTGAAAATGTTCAACGTGCTTTGTCACAGCACGGCTATTCATCTGTCGGTTCTCGATCATGTCGGAATAGAATCCAGTGATTCTTTTGTGTCTGTCACTAACGCCCCACAATTGCGAGTTTGAAGCTCATCATAGTCATTCAATCCCTGAATCTTACTCAGAATACCACAGACAAGGTTTAGACCTTCCAGATCTCAAGAATGGCCGCCAATGGATTCTAGCTTATACCACGAAGATTCTGATTAAGGAATCCAAGAGATATCCACTCAATCTAAGGTAGAACGGAGGTGGTTGTCAGGCACACGTTCATAGGTGAGAATGATGATGAGTATCACGGATCATCACATTCATCAAGTTGAGGAACAAGTGATATCTTAGAATAGAAGCAAGCATGATTGAATGAAAAATAGTAGTAATTGTATTAATCCATCAAGACACAGTAGAGCTCTTCACCCCCAACTATGGGGTTTAGAGACTCATGCCATAGAAGATACAATGAAACGTGTAAAGTGTCATAAGGTCCAGATGCAATAGCAAAAAGTCCTATTTATAGTGAACTAGTGACCTAGGGTTTACAAGAATGAGTAAATGATGTAAAAATCCACTTCCGGGGTCCACTTGGTGTGTGCTTGGGCTGAGCATTGAAGCTTTCATGTGTAGAGACTTTTCCTGGAGTTAAACGCCAGCTTTTGTGTCAGTTTGGGCGTTTAACTCCAACTTTTGTGCCAGTTCCGGTGTTAAACGCCGGGAATTCTGAAGCTGATTTGGAACACCAGTTTGGGCCATCAATTCTTGGGAAAAGTATGGACTATTTTATATTGCTGGAAAGCCCAGAATGTCTACTTTCCAACAAAATTGAGAGCGCGCCAATTGGGCTTCTATAGCTCCAGAAAATCCACTTCGAGTTCAGGGAGGCCAGAATCCAACAGCATCTGCAGTCCTTATTCAGCCTCTGAATCAGATTTTTGCTCAGGCCCCTCAATTTCATCCAGAAAATACCTGAAATAACGGAAAAACACTCAAACTCATAGTAAAGTCCAGAAATGTGATTTTTAATTAAAAACTAATAAAAACATAATAAAAACTAACTAAAACATACTAAAAATATACTAAAAACGATGCCAAAAAGCGTATAAATTATACGCTCATCACAACACCAAACTTAAATTGTTGCTTGTCCCAAGCAACTGAAAATCAAACAGGATAAAAAGAAGAGAATATACTATACATTCCAAATTATCAATGAAACTTAGCTCCAATTAGATGAGTGGGACTAGTAGCTTTTTGCCTCTAAACAGTTTTGGCATCTCACTTTATCCTTTGAAGTTTAGAATGACTGGCATCCATAGGAACTCAGAATTCAGATAGTGTTATTGATTCTCCTAGTATAGTATGTTGATTATTGAACACAGCTACTTTATGAGTCTTGGCCGTGGCCCAAAGCACTCTGTTTTCCAGTATTACCACCGGATACATACATGCCACAAACACGTAACTGGGTGAACCTTTTCCGATTGTGACTCAGCTTTGCTAGAGTCCCCAATTAGAGGTGTCCAGTGTTCTTAAGCACACTCTTTTTGCTTTGGATCACGACTTTAACCGCTCAGTCTCAAGTTTTCACTTGACACCTTCACGCCACAAGCACATGGTTAGGGACAGCTTGGTTTAGCCGCTTAGGTCAGGATATTATTCTTGTAGGCCCTCCTATCCACTGATGCTCAGAGCCTTGGATCCTTTTTATTTTTACCCATACCTTTTGGTTTAAAGGGCTATTGGCTTTTTCTGCTTGCTTTTTCTTTTTTCTTTTTTTTCTCTTTTTTTCTTTTTTTTCTTTTTTTTGTATTCACTGCTTTTTCTTGCTTCAAGAATCAATTTGATGATTTTTCAGATCCTCAATAACATTTCTCCTTTTCCATCATTCTTTCAAGAGCCAACAATTTTAACATTCTTAAAACAACAAATTCAAAAGACATATGCACTGTTCAAGCATTCATTCAGAAAGCAAAAAGTATTGTCACCACATCAAACTAATTCAACTAGTTTCAAAGATGAATTCGAAATCCTGTACTTCTTGTTCTTTTGTGATTAAAGCATTTTTCATTTAAGAGAGGTGATGGATTCATAGGACATTTATAGCTTTAAGACATGAACTTTAAATTTTATTAATAATGGAATAAGAACAAGACTCTAAAATAAATATAAGATAAGACCAATAGAAAATAGAAAGTTAAAAACAGAGATTTAAATGACTCTAAAATAGATTCGTAATGATAAAGGTTATCACAGAGTTAGGACTCAACAACCTTGATTTTGAGAAGTGGATGCTCCCTCAACTTGTTGGGTGTTTGACCCTTCAAGGGAGAGCTTCTGGCGCTTCAGCTCCTGTAGCTCATGCCCTTGCTTCTCTTGTTCCTTCAGCAATTTGCAGAGCATGCAGTTTTGATTCTGCTGTTCTTCCTTAATTTGTTCCATAGCTTCTTGCAGCTTGGCAACAGATGCTTCTAGGCGGGCCCAGTAGTCAAATTCAAGAAGTTTAGGGAGGAATTCCTGCGCTCTCCTTTTGATAGAGTTATTTTGCATTTGTCCTTCCATTGACTTCTTGGTGATTGGATGTTCAATTGGGATGAATTCATCTACTCCCATCCTCACCCCAGCATCTTTACATAGCAAATAGATGAAGCTTGGGTAAGCCAGTTTGGCTTCAGTGGAGTTCTTGTTTGCAATTGTGTAAATCTCACAAGCAATCAGATGATGAATCTCCACTTCTTTTGCCAGCATAATGCAATGAATCATCACTGCTTTCTTGACAGTGACCTCAGAATGGTTACTAGTGGGCAAAATAGAACGCCCAATGAAGTCTAGCCAACCTCTTGCAACTGGTTTGAGGTCTCCCCTCTTGAGTTGGTTTGGGACACCTTTTGAATTGGTTATCCACTTAGTTCCAGGGAGGCATATGTCCTCTAGAACTTGATCCAACCCCTTATCTGCTCTCACCAATCTCCTATTAAACGATTCAGGATCATCTTGTAGTTGAGGCAATTTGAAGACCTCTCTTATTTTGTCCAGATGGAAGTAAATAGTTCTCCCTCTGACCATGGTTCTGAAGGTATCAAAAGCAGTTCCAGTCATTCTCTACTTATCTGTCAACCACATATTTGAGTAGAATTCCTGAACCATGTTTCTTCCAACCTTTGTCTCAGGATTGGCTAGAATTTCCCATCCTCTATTTCAAATTTGCTCTTGGACCTCCGGATATTCATCTTCTTTCAGATCGAATTTAACTCCCGGGATCACTGACCTTAGACCCATTATTTTGTGGTAATGGTCTGCATGTTCTTTGGTTAAGAACCTCTCTTGACTCCAAAGATTCTTTGGAGTATTCTTTTTCTTGCCTCTTGAATTGGTTTATTTTCCTTTGGGGGCCATGGTCTTGATGAGCCTTAGCTTAGTGATAACGGAAAAGCAAACCAAACTTAGAGGTTTGCTTGCCCTCAAGCAAAACAAAGGAAAGGGGAGAGAGAGGAGGCGAAGCAAATTCGAATGGTGAAGAGACGGGGATGGCCAAATGTGTATTTATAAGGGAGGGGGAGGGATTTCAAGAGTTTTGAAAGAGATTTGAGAAGATATGGAAAGAATTTGAGAAAATACTTGAGTTTGTGAAGAAGATTTGGAAAGGATTTGAAAAAGATTTGAGAAATAATTTAAAAAATTGTTGGATTATTGAAATTTGAGGGTGAATGATGAAAATTTGTAATATGTTTATATAGAAAATTATGGGTCAAAATATGAAAGTGTGAAAAAAATTTGAAGTGGAAAGCAAAATCTCCTTCCCCTGCCTTTCTGGCATTAAACGCCCAATTGGTGGCCATTATGGGCGTTTAACGCCCAGCCAGGCACCCTGGCTGGCGTTAAACGCCAAAAACCCCTTTATCACTGGTGTTTTGCTGAACGCCCAGGATGCTGCAATTCTGGCATTAAACGCCCAGAATGGTGCCCATTCTGGCGTTTAACGCCCAAAATGGTGCCCTTACTGGCGTTAGACGCCCAGAATGGTATCCATTCTGGCGTTTAACGCCCAGAGTGCCCTTTACTGGCGTTTTCTTGCCAGCAAGCTCCTTTTCTCTGCTTTTTTCACTGAATCCTTCTGTAACTCTGTGAATTCCTTCAATTTTGATGATCAACCTTGAAGAATATATATCGAACTTTTATTAAGTAAAACAAATAACCTGCTAATGACTGGGTTGC
>NC_029775.3:50890504-50892224 GCF_000817695.3 Arachis duranensis | reverse complement strand
TTTGAGCATTCTTGCTCAGAATTGCTTTCAAGATAATGTTTGATCCTCTGTCCATTAACAATGAAATTTTTGTCAGAATCAATATCCTGAAGCTCAATATATCCATATGGTTACACTCCTGTAATCACATACGGACCCCTCCACCGGGATTTCAGTTTTCTTGGGAATAGTCTGAGCCTAGAGTTGATGAGTAGAACTTTTTGTCCTGGCTCAAAGACTCTGGATGACAACTTCTTGTCATGCCACTTTTTTGCCTTTTTCTTATAAATTTTTGCATTTTCAAAGGCACTGAGTCTGAATTCCTCTAGCTCATTTAGCTGGAGCAATCTTTTTTTACCAGCTAACTTAGCATCCAGGTTTAGGAATCTGGTTGCCCAGTAGGCTTTATGTTCCAGTTCCACGAGCAGATGACAGGCCTTGCCATACACAATTTGGTATGGAGAGGTTCCTATAGGAGTCTTGAATGCTGTTCTGTATGCCCACAGAGCATCATCTAAGCTCTTTGCCCAATCCTTTCTACGGGTGATACGTAAAATTGAGATTTCACGTACAACCGGCAAGTATACCGGGTCGTATCAAGTAATAAAACTCACAAGGAGTGAGATCGATCCCACGAAGATTGGTAGATTAAGCAACTTTAGTTAAATGGTAGATTTAGTCAAGCAAACATAGTTTTGATTTCATGAGCATTTTGATTTTTGAACATAATTGCAAGAATGTAAATGACACAGAATGTAAAGAGCTAGAAGATAGAAATAAAGTGAAAGTAAATAACGGAAACTTAAATTGCAAGAAACTTAAATGACATCAAAAGTAAATTGCAAGAATGTAGAAGGGAATTGGGCAATGGGTATTCAAACACTAAGAACAAAAGAAATGAGAATTAATGATAGAGAGGATCATTAGGGATCAGAGATGCTAGTTTTCATGAATTGATGTTAGTCAAAATCCTTCTCAATCATGGGTATAGATCCATGGCAAGTGGGTAATTGAATCCCAATCTCTCGGTGATTCAATTTCTCTCAACATAACCAATTGTCACTCTCCAATTTCTCTCAACATAACCAATTGCCACTCTCGTGATCTAATTGTTCATGAGAAGAGTTGAAGCTCAATTTTAATCCAGCCACACAATTCCCAAAATCTCAACCATGGAAAGTTACATCTCACATACTAACCAAGGTATATTGATTGAGGGAATCATGAAAGGATGAACTCTAAACTGAATTATGTGGCTCATTCCTCAAATTCACCACATAATTCTCATAGATTAACCCCTCTCTCGATGGTGGTTGAATCTTTGAAGAACAAGAGCTTCCTCTTTGGATCAACCACATGAATTGAGGAGGAAGAGAGAGGTTCATCAATCCATTGTAACAAGCAGAGCTCTTCCCCCTAATGAAAGTGGGGTTTAGTGAATCATAGCTCCAATTTCAACCATAATTGCCATAAACAAAAATTAAACTAAGTGTAAAGGAAGAAGAAGAAGAATAATGAAATGCTTAAAGCTTGAAAAATGAAGAAGAAAAGTTCCAATAGAAAAACCAAAAATGAGCTTTCCGGGTATTCTCCCGGAAGTACTAGCAAAAACCAAGTAAAAATAAGTTCTATGTGTCAAAAGTGTCCAAAAAAGTCCCCCACAAGTACATCAATCTCTTCTATTTATACTACTCCCAAAACTTCTTCAGAGATCTTCAATTTGGGTTAGCAATGTGGGCTT
>NC_029775.3:50868657-50890360 GCF_000817695.3 Arachis duranensis | reverse complement strand
GCTGGCCTTAATGCACGTTGGCAACGTGCATCACAATTTCCTGGAAGTGAGTTTGAGACTTGGGCGTTGCTAGCCCAAGTTGTTGCTAACAACTTGCTTTTCCTCTTCTTGGCTCTACTTTCATGCTAAATGTAGCCCAAAATTTGAGTGTCAACCTTCTGCTTCAATATGAACTATTATACATCATTGGAAAGCTCGTGATGTCTATTTTCCAATGCCACTGGAATCACTTCAATTAGACTTTCCTAGCTCAAGTTATGCTTCCTCAAAGAAGGTAAGGTTAAGCTGCCAAGTTGTTGCCAAAAACGCACCTTCACTCCCAAGTTGGCAACGTGCTCGTGCCTAGCCTCCCAAGGCAGGGGCTTGGGGCTGGCGTTGTTGCAAAACACGCCCCCTTTCGTTGTTGATGAACACTCCTTCTCTTCAGCACGTTGGCAACGTGCTCGAGCCTTTCTCAAGGCTCCATGTTTGCTTCCTGGCGTTGGCAACGTGCATGGCAAGGCTTATGGGCGTTGGCAACTTGATTGGTGCCTTTCCTGGCGTTGGCAACGTGCATGGCAAGGCTTATGGGCGTTGGCAACTTGATTGGTGCCTTTCCTGGCGTTGGCAACGTGCATGGCAAGGCTTATGGGCGTTGGCAACGTGCATGGCATGGCTTATGGGCGTTGGCAACTTGATTGGTGTGACTTATGGGCGTTGGCAACTTGGTTGGCACCAAGACTTAGTGCCTAGCCAAGCAACCATTCCTGGCGTTGTTGCCAAACACGCCAATGCTTCCTAGCTCAACAACGTGCTCGAGCTCTCCTTTGGTGCCAAAATTGCTTGCTACGTTGCCAAGGAACACGCCTTCATAACTTGGAGTTGGCAACGTGCAGCTCATTTTCCTGAGCCAAGTTTGCTTGTGTGGCGTTGCTTAGGGACACGCCTATGGTTCCTGGCGTTGGCAACGCCCTCGAGCTCCTCTTCAAGGCTCCATTTGTTGTTTGGCGTTTCTGGTTCCTGGCGTTGGCAATGCCAGCTTCTTCCCCTCTTGGGCCAAGCTCACTCATGTGCGTTGCCTTGAGACACGCCAATAGTTCTTGGCGTTGGCAACGCCCTCGAAACTCCTTCATGGCCCAAGTTCCTTGCTTGTGTGCGTTTCCCATAACAACTCACTCCTTCCTCCAAGTTGGCAACGCTAACATTTACTCTCCAGGGCTGCCTTGGCGTTGCCTTCAACAACGCACCCTCTTCTCCAAGTTGGCAACGCCAACTTATGCTCTTCCAAGGCTGCCAAGCTTGCTTCACAAATTGGCGTTGGCAACGCCCTTCTAGAGTTGGCAACGCCCAAATTTGCTTCTCCAGGGCTGCCTGGCGTTGCCATGAACAACGCCCACTATCTCCAAGTTGGCAACGCCAACTTCTTCTTGCAAGGTTACCTGGCGTTGCCATGAACAACGCCCATTATCTCCAAGTTGGCAACGCCAACCTCTTCCTGCCCAGCTTGCATCATTCTTGCTTCCATGCTTCCTTGTTTCATCACCTATCATCTTCTTGCTTCCATGCTTTCTTGTTTCATCACCTATCATCAACAAGGGAAATAGCTTCAAAGTCTTACCAATTCATGCAATAAATTTCATGAGATTCATTCATACTCATTCATATATGCATTCCTTAAATCATTTGCATGAATTTGGTTAGAATCACATGTTCCTTGGTATTCTCATGCATGAAGATAAAACTCATAAAAGGATTTGTTTATTTAGAGAAAATGAGTGAGATTAAGCTAAAACCAACTAAACTAACTAGCTAATATAACAAATATGCAATTGCATCAACGGGCAATTACAGTCCATTCTAGGATTCTTTTTAGCTCTCTATTAGAGACTTCAGCTTGCCTATTTGTCTGTGGATGATACGAAGTTGCTACTTTATGGCTAATTCCATATCGAACCATAGCAGAGTACAGCTGTTTATTGCAGAAATGAGTGCCCCCATCACTGATTAGTACTCTGGGAACACCAAACCTGCTGAAGATGTGTTTCTGGAGGAATTTCAGCACAGTCTTGGTATCATTATTGGGTGTGGCAATTGCTTCTACCCATTTAGATACATAGTCTACTGCCACCAGAATATAAGTGTTTGAGTGTGATGGTGGGAAGGGACCCATTAAGTCAATACCCCATACATCAAACAATTCAATCTCTAAGATCCCTTGTTGAGGCATGGCATAACCATGAGGCAAGTTACCAGCTCTTTGGCAACTGTCACAGTTACGCACAAACTCTCGGGCATCCTTATAGAGAGTAGGCCAGTAGAAGCCACATTGGAGGACTTTTGTGGCTGTTCGCTCACTTCCGAAATGTCCCACGTACTGTGATCCATGGCAATGCCATAGGATCCTTTGTGCTTCCTCTCTAGGTACACATCAGCGGATCATTCCATCTACACATCTCTTAAAGAGATATGGCTCATCCCATAGGTAGTACTCCTGGGGTATTAACCTCACAGCTTTATTCAGTGTACACAATCACTTTTGATCCTACTAAATAGGATCTAAACTTGTCAATGGCATAAACCACTGCAAGTAACTCTTTTTTTGTGGTTGTGTAATTCTTCTGTGCGTCATTTAGAACACGGCTAGCATAATAAATGACGTGCAGAAGCTTGTTGTGCCTCTGTCCCAACACTGCACCAATAGCATGGTCACTGGCATCACACATTAGTTCGAATGGTAATGTCCAATCTGGTGCAGAAATGACTGGTGCTGTGACCAGCTTGGCTTTCAGGGTCTCAAACACCTGCAGACACTCTGTGTCAAACACAAATGGTGTGTCAGCAGCTAGCAGGTTGCTTAGAGGTTTTGTAATTTTTGAAAAATCCTTTATAAACCTTCTCTAGAATCCTGCATGTCCTAGAAAGCTTCTGATTGCCTTAACATTGGCAGGTGGTGGTAATTTTTCAATTACTTCTACCTTTGCTTGATCTACCTCTATTCCCTTGCTTGAAATTTTGTGCCCAAGGACAATTCCTTCAGTCACCATAAAGTGACATTTCTCCCAGTTTAAGACCAGGTTAGTCTCTTGGCACCTTTTCAGGACAAGTGCTAGATGATCAAGACAGGAGCTGAATGAGTCTCCAAATACTGAGAAGTCATCCATGAGACTTCCAGGAACTTCTCTACCATATCAGAAAAGATGGATAGCATGCACCTCTGAAAAGTTGCAGGTGCATTGCATAGACCAAAAGGTATTCTTCTGTAAGCAAATACGCCAGAAGGACAGGTGAATGCTATTTTCTCTTGATCTTGAGGATCCACTGCAATTTGATTATAGCCTGAATAGCCATCCAAAAAGCAGTAATGATCATGACCCGCTAGTCTTTCTAGCATCTGGTCTATGAATGGTAAAGGAAAATGATCCTTTCTGGTGGCTGTATTGAGCCTTATATAATCAATACACATACGCCACCCTGTAACTGTTCTTGTAGGAACCAGTTCATTCTTTTCATTATGAACCACTGTCATGCCTCCCTTCTTCGGGACAACTTGAACAGGGCTCACCCAGGGGCTATCAGAAATAGGATAAATAATCCCAGCCTCTAGTAACTTAGTGACCTCTTTCTGCACCACCTCCTTCATGGCTGGATTTAGCCGCCTTTGTGGTTGAACCACTGGCTTGGCATTATCCTCCAATAGGATCTTGTGCATGCATCTTGCTGGGCTAATGCCCTTAAGATCACTTATGGACCATCCAAGAGCTATCTTGTGTGTCCTTAGCACTTGAATTAGTGCATCCTCTTCCTGTGAATTTAAAGCAGAGCTTATGATCATTGGAAAAGTGTCACCTTCTCCCAGAAATGCATACTTCAGGGATGGTGATAGTGGTTTGAGCTCAGGTTTGGGAGGCTTATCCTCTTCTTGAGGAACTTTTAGAGGTTCTTTTATTTCCTCTGGTTCCTCCTAATTAGGCTGAACATCTTTAAAGATGTCCTCTAGCTCTAATTCGAGACTCTCATTCATATTGATCTCTTCCACCAAAGAGTCAATAATATCAGCGCTCATGCAGTCATTTAATGTGTCTGGATGCTGCATAGCTTTGACAGCATTTAACTTGAACTCATCCTCATTGACTCTCAGTGTCACTTCCCTTTTTTGTACATCAATAAGAGTGCGTCTCGTAGCTAGGAAGGGTCTTCCTAGGATGAGAGTTGCACTCTTGTGCTCCTCCATTTCCAGCACTACAAAGTCAGTTGGAAAGGCGAATGGCCCAACCTTGACAATCATGTCTTCAATTACGCCTGATGGGTATTTAATGGAGCCATCAGCAAGTTGGAGACATATCCGGGTTGGTTTGACTTCTTCAGTCAACCCAAGCTTTCTGATAGTGGTTGCAGGTATTAGGTTGATACTTGCTCTAAGGTCACATAGGGCTGTCTTGGTACAAGCACCTTCTAATGTGCATGGTATCATAAAGCTTCCTGGATCTTGAAGCTTCTCTGGTAAGCTTTTCAGAATGACTGCACTGCATTCTTCAGTGAGAAACACCTTTTCCGTTTCTCTCCAATCCTTCTTATGACTTAAGATCTCTTTCATGAACTTAGCATAAGAGGGTATTTGCTCAAGTGCCTCTGCAAACGAAATCTTTATTTCAAGAGTCCTGAGATAGTCTGAAAAGCGGGCAAATTGTTTATCCTATTCCGCTTGCAGAGTTTCTGAGGATAAGTCATCTTGGCTTTATATTCTTTAACCTTAGTTGCTGCAGGTTTATTCCCTGCAGAGGTGGTTGGAGAAGCCTTCTTAGAGGGGTTACTATCAGCACTCTCAGGTGTCTGATTCCTCATTGACATTTGAACGCCAGGACTGATGCAGGATGGGCGTTTAACACCAGCTTTCCACCCTTTTCTGGCGTTTAAACACCAGAACTGGGCAAGGAATGGGCGTTTAACGCCAACTCTCCCCCTTTTCTGACATTTGAACGCCAGAAGTATTCCTCTCTGGGCTCTTACTGTCCTCAGAGGGATTTTGCGCAGTGGTTTGGTTATCCTCTATCAGTTGTTCCTTTCTTGGCTTTCTGCTGCTTTGAGTTGATACATTCAATGTCTTCCCACTCCTTAATTTAACAGCTTGGCATTCTTCTGTTATCTGTTTAGATAGCTGCTGTTTTGTCTGATTCAACTGTGCTTCCAAATTCTGGTTAGCATTTTTAGTTTCTTGGAGCATCTCTTTAAACTCTGCTAATTGTTTTGTCATCAGGAGTAATTGTTGATTAAGTTCAACAATCTGTTCTTGAGGATTAGGATCAGTAGTTACTGCCATAGCTTCTTCTTTTATAGAGGACTCACTGCCAGTAGTTACTGCCATATCTATGAGCTCTTGAGCCTCTTCAATCATCTTCCTCATGTGTATAGATCCACCAGCTGAGTGGTCTAAGGACATCTGAGCTCTTTCTGTATGCCCATAGTAGAAGATGTCTAACTGTACCCACTCTGGAAACATTTTAGAGGGGCATGTCCGTAGCATACCTCTATACCTCTCCCAGGCATTATAAAGGGATTCATTATCCTCTTGTTTAAAGCCTTGGATGTCCAGCCTTAGCTGTGTCATCCTTTTTGGAGGGTAAAATTGATTCAAGAATTTGTCTGATAACTGTCTCCATGTTTTTATGCTTGCTGTGGGTTGGTTATTCAATCACCTCTTAGCTTCATCTTTTACAGCGAATGGAAATAGTAACAATCTGTAGACATCCTGATCTACTTCTTTATCACGTACTGTGTCAGCAATTTGTAAGAACTGTACCAGAAACTCAATAGGTTCTTCCTGTGGAAGACCGGAATACTGGCAATTTTGCTGCACCATGATAATGAGTTGAGGTTTTAGCTCAAAGCTGCTTGCTTTAATGGGAGGTATACAGATGCTACTCCCATATGCAGCTATAATGGGGTTAGCATATGACCCCAGAGTCCTTCGGGACTGCTCAATTCCACTTAGATCCATGATGGATAAAGGGAGTTGATGTGGATATTATTTTATTTTATTATTATTATTATTTTTTTATTTTAATTAAAAGTAACCGAAAATAATAAAATAAAATAAATGAAAGATAAAATAAAAATTCAAAAACCAAAAGAGAATAAAATCAAAGCAAATTGAAAACTAAATTAATTAATTAATTAAAAAGATTTTGGAATTAGCAATTAAAAAGATATGAATGAAAATTATTTTTGAAAAAGATTTAAAAAAATCAATTTTTGAATTTAGAATTTTGACTTGACTAAAAAAATATGTTTTTGAAAATTAATGCAAAATTTCAAAAATTTAAAATAAGACACAAAGAAGACACCAAACTTAGATTTTTTTTTTTTAAAATAAAGAAAGAACTAAGGACATGCAATTTCGAAAATTTTAAAGAAAATAAAAGCATGCAATTGACATCAAACTTAAAATATAAAACTAAACTCAAATAAAAGACTCTAAACAACAAAAATAAAATATTCCTAATCTAAGCAACAAAATAAACCGTCAGTTGTCCAAACTCGAACAATCCCCGGCAACGGCGCCAAAATCTTGGTGCACGAAATCACAATCACACTTACGTGAACTGGGTCTGCACAACTAACCAGCAAGTGAACTGGGTCGTCTAAGTAATACCTTACGTGAGTAAAGGTCGATCCCACAGAGATTGTCGGCTTGAAGCAAGCTATGGTTATCTTGTAACTCTTAGTCAGGATATCAATAATTCTCAGATTACTTGTTTTGCAGTAATGGAGAACAGGTTGAGGTTTTGGAGATGCTCTATCTTCTGAATCTCTGCTTTCCTACTGTCTTCTTCTTCATGCATGCAAGGCTCTTTCCATGGCAAGCTGTATGTAGGGCATCACCGTTGTCAATGGCTACAGTCCCGTCCTCTCAGTGAAAATGTTCAACGTGCTTTGTCACAGCACGGCTATTCATCTGTTGGTTCTCGATCATGTCAGAATAGAATCCAGTGATTCTTTTGTGTCTGTCACTAACGCCCCACAATCACGAGTTTGAAGCTCGCCACAGTCATTCAATCCCTGAATCCTACTCAGAATACCACAGACAAGGTTTAGACCTTCCGGATTCTCAAGAATGGCCGCCAATGGATTCTAGCTTATACCACGAAGATTCTGATTAAGGAATCCAAGAGATATCCACTCAATCTAAGGTAGAACGGAGGTGGTTGTCAGGCACACGTTCATAGGTGAGAATGATGATGAGTATCACGGATCGTCACATTCATCAAGTTGAGGAACAAGTGATATCTTAGAATAGAAGCAAGCGTGATTGAATGAAAAACAGTAGTAATTGCATTAATCCATCAAGACACAGTAGAGCTCCTCACCCCCAACCATGGGGTTTAGAGACTCATGCCATAGAAGATACAATGAAACGTGTAAAGTGTCATAAGGTCCAGATACAATAGCAAAAAGTCCTATTTATAGTGAACTAGTGACCTAGGGTTTACAAGAATGAGTAAATGATGTAAAAATCTACTTCCGGGGTCCACTTAGTGTGTGCTTAGGCTGAGCATTGAAGCTTTCATGTGTAGAGACTTTTCCTGGAGTTAAACGCCAGCTTTTGTGCCAGTTTGGGCGTTTAACTCCAACTTTTGTGCCAATTTTGGCGTTAAACGCTGGGAATTCTGAAGCTGATTTGGAACACCGGTTTGGGCCATCAATTCTTGGGCAAAGTATGGACTATTATATATTTCTGGAAAGTCCAGGATGTATACTTTCCAACGCAATTGAGAGCGCACCAATTGGGCTTCCGTAGCTCCAGAAAATTCACTTCGAGTGCAGGGAGGTCAGAATCCAACAGCATCTGCAGTCCTTTTTCAGCCTCTGAATCAGATTTTTGCTCAGGTCCCTCAATTTTAGCCAAAAAATACCTGAAATCACAAAAAAACACAAAAACTCATAGTAAAGTCCAGAAATGTGATTTTTAATTAAAAAATAATAAAAACATAATAAAAAGTAACTAAAACATACTAAAAATATACTAAAACCAATGCCAAAAAGCGTATAAATTATCCGCTCATCACTGGGCATCGTCACAAACGCCACAGAAAAGGAATGGGCATGGCACGCCAGCATCAGGGCGTGGCACGCCCGTAGCAAATTCCAGAGGGCAATGATGAAGGGCACAAGAAGGGTGTGGCACGCCAAGCTGGGCGTGGCACGCCAACTCATCAACCAGAAAAGGAATTCACTAGGGCGTGCCACTTGGTGTTGAAGGCGTGGCACGCCAAGCTCTCATCATCACTTGGGCGTGCCACTTGAGGACCTGGGCGTGGCACACCAAGCTAATGGAGTCACATTAAAGTGGGCGTGCCACTTGAGCATCAAGGGCGTGACACGCTAATACGAGTTTCCAGAGAAGAGGTCAAAGGCCCAAGCACTTGGGCGTGCTAGTTGGTGTCGAAGGCGTGGCACGCCAAGCTCTCATCATCACTTGGGTGTGCCACTTGAAGACTCAGGCGTGGCACGCCAACACCAGAAAAGGCCAAGCAAAGTTAGGCGTGCCACTTGAGGTCGAAGGCGTGGCACACCAGCTCTTATTTATTCACCTAGGTGTGCCACTTGAATGCTGGGTGTGCCACAGCAGCTACTGGAACGAAGAAGGATAATGGGCGTGGCACGCCAGTTATATTTTCCAGAGAGGTAAAGAAGCCTGCACAATGAGCATGGCATGCGAGACCCTCGGCGTGGCACGCCAGTTATATTTTTCAGAGAGGGAGATAGGAGGATAACCATATGGGCGTGCCACTTGAGGTCGAAGGCGTGGCACGCCAGCATCACCGATCAACAAGAAGAAGACTTGGGCATGCCACTTGAGTTCTGGGCATGGCACGCCAACGGAGGAACCAAGCACACAAATGAGCTAGTTCAACTTTCCAGAAACAAAAAGAAGAAGGAGAAGGCATGGGCGTGCCACTTGAGCTCAAAGGTGTGGCACGCCAGGCTAACCAAGGTTTAAAAGAAGGGCTGGGCATGCCACTTGAGCTCGAAGACGTGGCACGCCAGGCTACACAAGTGCTTAAAGAACCCTGGGCATTCCACATGAGCTCGAAGGCATGGCACGCCAGGGATGCCAATTTTAGGGGCGTGCCACTTGAAGAGTTGGGCGTGGTGCGCCAAGCCAAAATTGGAGCTAGGCATGGCACGCCACTGATGTGCCAGTCACACGCCAGCCACTGGAGGTCGTGTTTATTGAGTTTTCTTTTTCTCTCCAATTGTAATTTTCATTTCCTTTTTGTATATTCTTAATTCTAGTAATAAGAGTTGTATAAATAACCCCTAGAAGTATTGAGAAGGGGGTTGTTGGGTAGTAGCTTTTATTAAAAGCATAGTTAGATTTACTTTTCATCTTCTTCCATCTCTTGTACTTTTCTCTTTAGCTCTGAGTAGCTAACTTCCCTCTCATTGAGAGAGGGAGCTCTGTTGTACTTGATGGATTAATGATAGTAAATTTCTTTTTCTCTTCATCTTTTCTTTGATTTGCTAGAAAGAATTTTGTTTTAATGATTAGTGTTCAATCATCTTGGGAAAGAGGTTGAATGCAAAATAGGTTTCATGGGAACCTTGGAAAGGGAAACATGAAACCATGCTTGAAATTCCTTCTCACACTTGAGTAGAATCTGGATTTTGGTGATTGGATATGGTGACATATAATCCACCCACTACCTGTACAATCAGGGACCAAGCATATCTCTCTTCATGAGCAATTAGACCAAGGAATTGGCTGATTATCAAGATTTGAGAGATTGATTCACGAAGGGATTAGGGCTCAATCAATCATGATTGCCAAGAGGTTAATGAGTTGCATGATTGAAGATGAGATGAGCTGGATTTAATCCAAAGAGAACAACATCTCCTGATCTCAATGAATTCCCTCTATTCTTATCTTACCCATTCTTTATAGCTTTCTTTACATTCTATTAATCCCCATTCCCATTTACAATTAAGTCATTTATGATTTTGCACTTTATGTTCTTGCCATGTCCCTTTCTGCACTTTACTACTTCTGTTTATTTTGGAGTCATTTACATTCCTGCTTATTTACAATTCTGTAATCACACTCTATATTACTCAGCTTAACTAATTTACCGATTAATTAAAATTGCTCAAATATACCAATCTCTGTGGATACGATCCCACTCCACTGTGGGTTATTACTTGACGATAATTTTGGTGTGCTTGCCAAAAGAACTGATTCATGATTTTATATGGGGAGTGAATTCTGTCCATCAAGTTTTATGGTGCCGTTGTCGGGAATTGGTTTGAATTTGACAATGACTTAATTGATGGGAAGCTAGATTAAGCATTTTAATTACCTTGTTACTTCTTTATTAGTTCTTTAATTTTCGCCTTTCCTATTTTGTTTATTTTCACTTTGATCATTTTAGTTATTCATTGTTCATATTTCTATTTTTTTACTGCTCTAGTAACTGTTTGATTAATTGCATCAACCAAACTAACCACTAATCTCAACAAGATTTTTTTTTCTACTTCACCTATCCTCTGCTTGCTGCTGTTGAATGTATGACAGGTAGAAGGGGAGAAACTTCATCCTCCTTCGATAGTGAACCTGAGAGGACCTTCTTTAGATAAAGGAGAGAAGCAAGAGGCAAAGGCATAGTTAGAGAGGAAGTAGTAGAAGAAGATCTGGGAGCTACTATAGAGGAAGAGGTGCATAACTGTTCATACCCCAGGTCAAGCTGTCCGACCCGGGATGTTTGGTGATAAAGCGACCGACCTGTTCAGGTCAGACTATCCGACCTCTTCTTAAAGAGCTCAGCCAAATTGCTAGGAAAGCCTAGAAAAGGGCCCAAATAGAAGAACATGACCCAAATCCAAAGGCAGCCCAAGCCTACAGAGAGAAGGGCAGTTCCCTTGAAGATAAGATGACCTCACTCAATGATAAGATAAGATAACTAACTTATCTTATCTAAGAAGGTCGCTCTACACCATTATAAATACACTGGAGCACCCAGGTATAACTCATACTCTGATTCTACTAACAACCTGTTTAATACCCTTGCTAACTTAAGCATCGGAGTCCCTTACAGGTACCCCCACCCTCCGGTGATGAAGGATCAGCACCATCACCAAGTCCAACAGGTCAGACACAACAGCTCCGACCAGTACAGAAGATCTCATCCGAGATCGACCTACAGTTTCAGGTAACCTTCGGAACATTGGCGCCGTTGCCGAGGAACTTGTAAGTCATCCCATCATCATGGCGGACGACCATGACAACGACCACAATTTAGATCTAGAGGATAGAATGCCGCACAAAAACGCGAACAATACACCAAAGGATACTTCTCAACTTAACAACAAAAAGATTCTCCAAACACAAAAGCCATGGAGGTGCTTCAAGACCGTTTGAAGCAACTTGAAGAAGAAGCCCTACGTCAACGAGAGGCTGAGAAAGACCTACAAAAAGAAATAAGGCGACGCCGGGAATTAGAAGATAAAATCCTAAAACTCGAAGCCGATCTCAAGACCAAAGCCAACTGATCCCCTCATGAAGATAGCTCTAGCAAGGAACAAGATCCATTCACCAAGGATATCATGAAGACTAAGATCCCAAAAGACTTCAAACTCTTGGACATGACTTTGTACTACGATACTACAGATCCCGGCCATCACCTCAGCAATTTCAGAAGTAAAATGTACCTCACCGACACCTCAGATGCAGTTCGTTGCAAAGCCTTTCCGACTACTTTAACAAAGACGGTAATTAGATGGTTCGACCATATACCTCCTTGGTCCGTCTCGTGTTTCGATGACTTAGCCAAGAAGTTTTTGGCCAGATTCTCCATCCAAAAGGACAAGACTAAGCACGCCCCAAGTCTATTAGGAATCAGGTAAGGAGAACGGGAAACTCTCCGTAACTACATGGAAAGATTCAACAAAAAACGTGCCTGGACATACAGAGTCTACCAACAGAGGCTGCCATTATGGGCCTCATCAATGGCTTGCGAGAGGGACCTTTTAGCCAATCTATATCAAAAAAATACCCCACATCTCTGAACGAAGTGCAAGAACGAGCAGAGAAGTACATCAACATAGAGGAAAACTCTTGACTAGGAGAGACCTCAATGAGTGTTTTGATTTAAAAAATGTCATAGAAAAACTAGTAAGAGAATGGAAGCTAGATCGGTATCTGGCCACCCAGGACGATGAGCAAAGAAAAAGAAGAAGAGAATAAGATGTCGGACGAACCGAGCGATCATCTCGTATACCAGAAAAACACGTCCACATGATACACGGCGGATTTGCAGGGGGAGGAATCTCCAAATCATCTCGCAAAAGACATCTTAAAGAAATATATCATGTTGAAGGGAAGGAGGAAGCAGCCGACATCCCCACGATTACTTTCACCAAAGAAGATGCATCCAGTATCATTGATAAACCACTATTTTATGGTTTATCTTGTGCTCAATTGAGTGGTTTTTATCAACTCTTTACCCACTTATTTATACTATTTGCATGGTTTTACATTTGCCTTCCTAATTATGTGCTTTGATTGAAAACATGCTTCTTTGGTCTTAATTTTGATATGTTCAATCCTCTCTTATTACCATTAGATGCCTTGATATGTGTGTTAAGTATTTTCAGAGATTACAGGGCATGAATGGCTCAGATGATGGAAAGGAAGCATGTAAAAGTGGAAGGAATACAAGAAGTTGGAGAAACTGCTAAGCTATCCAGCCTGACCTCTTTGCACTCAAACGGCTATAACTTTAGCTACAGAGGTCCAAACGACGCGGTTCCAGATGCGTTGGAAAGCTAATGTCCGAGGCTTCGATTTGATATATAATTTGCCATAGCTGCCCCGACGCCAGGCAACGCAAACACGTGAGTCACGCGGACGCGTGACCTGGCAGGAACGCAACCCGTGCGGCCGCGTGAGCCATGCGGCCGCGTCACTTGTCCGCGACCTGTACGAACCAGAAAGCGCTGGAAGTGATTTCTAAGCTGTTTCTGACCCAGTTTTCGGCCCAGAGAACACACATTAGAGGCTATAGAGTGGGGGAATGCATCCATTCATAATTCACTTTTCATGTTTTAGATGTAGTTTTAGAGAGAGAGAGGTTCTCTCCTCTCTCTCTCTTAGGATTAGGATTTAGGACTTTTCTTAATTTTAAGAGTGACTCTCGATCCCAGGTTCTTTATTTTTATTTATCCCAATTTAATTTATGAACTCTTCCATGTTACAGATTACTCTTTTAAATTATTGTTATTTGAGGTATTTCAGTTTAATATTGTTTTCTTTTATTTACATGATTATTGCTTCCCATCTAAAGGAATTTTTATTCTAGCAGCTTCAATTTCCTTTCCTTTTGGTTTTAGTTAAGAAATCAGTAACTCAGGAAGTTATCCAACTCAACAGCATAATTGATAATTGTTATCTCCTCTAATTGAATTGAACTTTAATAATCCCAATCTTTTCTTAGGAATTAACTCGGATTTGAAGATCAAACTAATTAGTCACTTGACCTTCCTCTGATTTAAGTAAGGGTCAACTAAGTGAAATTAAGATTCAATTTTTATTATCATTGATAAGGATAATTCGGTCTGGACTTCCAATTTCTTATACCTTGCCAAGAGATTTTATTGTTATTATTTTATTTTATTTTATTTGTCATTCAACATATTCCCTCCTTACCTCCTAAACCCCAATTTACAACTCATAACCAATAATAAGAACATACCTCCCTGCAATTCCTTGAGAAGACGACCCGAGGTTTAAATACTCGGTTAACAATTTTTAAGGGGTTTGTTACTTGTGACAACCAAAACATTTCTATGAAAGAACTTTTGAAGGTTTAGAACTATACTTGCAACGAGGATTTATCCGCAAATTTCTAGACCACGCAAAATTTCTCTCATCAAAATGGCGCTGTTGCCGGGGAATTGCAAACGTGTGCCTTATTATTGGTTATTGTAAATATTTTTCAAAAAAAAAAATTTCTTTCAAATTTCAGATTTTAAAACTTTTATCTTATCTTATCTTTTTTTTTAAAATCATATCTTTTTTAAAATCTGTTCTTATCCTTTTTCAAAAATTATATCTTTTTCAAAATATTTTCTTTTTATTAGTTTTTATTTTTATTTTCCCTCACTACTATGAACTCTCACCCCTTTGGCTATGAGTCTGGTTATAATTATGTTGCAGGAAGAGGAAACTATAATGAAAATAGGCATCAAGGTTGGAACAATCAAAGATGGGAGGAGTGATGAGCGGATAATTTATACGCTTTTTGGCATTATTTTTAGAATGTTTCTAGTATGTTTTAGTTAGTTTTTAGTATATTTTTATTAGTTTTTAGTTAAAATTCACTTTTCCGGACTTTACTATGAGTTTGTGTGTTTTTCTATAATTTCAGGTAGTTTCTGGCTGAAATTGAGGGACCTGAGCAAAAATCTGATTCAGAGGCTGAAAAGGATTGCAGATGCTGTTGGATTCTGACCTCCCTGCACTCGAAGTGGATTTTCTGGAGTTAAAGAAGCCCAATTGGCGCGCTATCAATGGCGTTGGAAAGTAGACATCCTGGGCTTTCCAGCAATATATAATAGTCCATACTTTGCCCAAGACTTGATGGCCCAAACCGGCGTTTCAAATCAGCTCAAGAATGCCCGGCGTTAAACGCCGGAACTGGCACAAGAATGTGAGTTAAACGCCCAAACTGGCACAAAAGCTGGCGTTTAACTCCAACAGAAGTCTCTACACGAAAATGCTTCAATGCTCAGCCCAAGCACACACCAAGTGGGCCCGGAAGTGGATTTTTATGTCATTTACTCATCTTTGTAAACCTTAGGCTACTAGTCCTTTATAAATAGGACCTTTCGCTATTGTATTTTCATCTTTTGATCACTGGAAGTCTCTACACGAAAATGCTTCAATGCTCAGCCCAAGCACACACCAAGTGGGCCCGGAAGTGGATTTTTATGTCATTTACTCATCTTTGTAAACCTTAGGCTACTAGTCCTTTATAAATAGGACCTTTCGCTATTGTATTTTCATCTTTTGATCACTGGAATCTTTTGATCACTTTTAGATCTTAGATCAGATCTTGGTTCTTCTGGTTCCCTCTCTGGGGCCGAAGCCAATGATCACTTTTGTTCTTATGTATTCTCAACGGTGGAGCTTCTACACACCATAGATTAAGGTGTGGAGCTCTGCTGTACCTCGAGTATTAATGCAATTACTATTGTTCTTCTATTCAATTCAGCTTGTTCTTGTTCTAAGATATCACTTGTTCCTCAACTTGATGAATGTGATGATGTGACACTCATTATCATTCTCACCTATGAACGTGTGCCTGACAACCACCTCCGTTCTACCTTAGATTGAGTGGATATCTCTTGGATACCTTAGTCGGAATCTTCGTGGTATAAGCTAGAATTGATGGCGGCATTCAAGAGAACCCGGAAGGTCTAAACCTTGTCTGTGGTATTCTGAGTAGGATTCAATGATTGAATGACTGTGATGAGCTTCAAACTCCTAAAGGCTGGGCGTTAGTGACAGACGCAAAAGAATCACTGGATTCTATTCCAACCTGATTGAGAACCGACAGATGATTAGCTGTGCCGTGACAGGGTGCGTTGAACATTTTCACTGAGAGGATGGGAGGTAGCCAATGACAACGGTGAAACCCTACATACAGCTTGCCATGGAAAGGAGTAAGAAGGATTGGATGAAGACAGTAGGAAAGCAGAGAGATGGAAGGGACAAAGCATCTCCATACGCTTATCTAAAATTCCCACCAATGAATTACATAAGTATCTCTATCTTTATCTTTATGTTTTATTCATCATCCATAATCATTTGGGTTTGCCTGACTAAGATTTACAAGGTGACCATAGCTTGCTTCATACCAACAATCTCTGTGGGATCGACCCTTACTCGCGTAAGGTTTATTACTTGGACGACCCAGTACACTTGCTGGTTAGTTGTGCGAAGTTGTGATAAATAGTTGAGATTACAATTGTGTGTACCATGTTGATGGCGCCATTGATGATCACAATTTCGTGCACCAAGTTTTTGGCGCCGTTGCCGGGGATTGTTCGAGTTTTCGGCAAGCTTTTGGTCCGGTAACATGAGTGCCAAATTTTTTATCCGGCAACAGCACCAAGTTTTTGGCGCCGTTGCCGGGGATTGTTCGAGTTTTCGGCAAGCTTTTGGTCCGGTAACATCAGTGCCAAATTTTTGATCCGGCAACAGCACCAAGTTTTTGGCGCCGTTGCCGGGGATTGTTTGAGTTTGGACAACTGACGGCTCATCTTGTTGCTTAGATTAGGTATTTTTCTTCAAAGTTTTTAAGAATGAATTCTAGAGTTTCATGATGATCTGTTGAAATCTGGTTGGCTGTGAAGCCATGTCTAATCTTATTGGACCGAGGTTTCAACTTATCATCACAAGAGCTTATTGATTTCTATCAATTTTGCTGTTGAGAGCAATGATCTGCTGAGGCTTGGCTGGCCATTGGCCATGTCTAGTGTTTTAGATCGGAGCTTTCTTTGAAAGCTTGGCTAGCTGTGAAGCCATGTCTAATTCCTGGACCGGAGCTTTAGACTAACATTGCATGATTCCTGAAATTCTTATTAAAAATTTTGAATCTCTTTATTTTCTTTTTCCACTTAATTTTTGAAAAATTCAAAAAAAAAATTTACAAAATCATAAAAAACCAAAAATATTGTATATTTCTTGTTGAGTCTAGAGTCTCATTTTAAGTGTGGTGTCAATTGCATGTTTTTGTTTTTCTTGCATTCATTCATGTGTCTTAAGTGATCTTCAAGATGTCTTGATGATTTACTTACTCTGATCTTTAATTCTCTTGTCTTGAGTATTTTTGTTGTTTGTCATATGCATTCTCAACTTGTTAGTGTCAGTAGTATACAAACTTCTAAGTTTGGTGTCCTGCATGCATTGTTTATTTGATTTTAGTTGCATTTTGATTATTCCTCATCATTAAAAATCCAAAAATATTTTTTATTTGTGTCTTTTCAAGTCAATAATACAGAGAATTGAAGATTCAGAACATATAGCAGAGGAATTACACAGAAAAAGCTGGGCGTTCAAAACGCCCAGTAAGGAAGGCAAACTGGCGTTTAAACGCCAGCCAGGGTGCCAATCATATCTTTTTAATCACATCTTTTTCAAAATAGTTTTCAAATCATATCTTTTTAATTTCTAACTTCAAAATCTTTTTAAAAAATCACTTGATTTCTTTTCCACCCTTGGTTTTCGAAAATCAATTAGTGTTTTTCAAAATGTTTTCAAAATATTTTACTTAATTTTCGAAAATTTCTTCCCTTCTTCTCACATCCTTCTATTTATGAACTAACACTATTCCTTAATGCACAATTCAAACTCCATCTTCTTTGATAAGTTCGAACTTTCTACCTCTTCCTTCTATTTTTCGTTTCCTCTGACAACTCAAGGAATCACTATACTGTGATATAGAGGATTCCATATTTTCTTGTTCTCTTCTCTTTCATATGAGTAGGAGCAAAGACAAAAGCATTCTTGTTGAGGCTGACCCTGAACCTGAAAGGACCTTGAAGCGAAAACTAAGAGAAGCTAAGGCACAACTCTCTGTAGAGGACCTAACAGAAATCTTCAAAGAAGAATAACCCATGGCAGCCGAAAACAACAACAATGCCAACAATGCAAGGAAGGTGCTGGGTGACTTTACTGCACCTACTCCCGACTTCTATGGGAGAAGCATCTCTATCCCTGCCATTGGAGCAAACAACTTTGAGCTTAAGCCTCAATTGGTTTCTCTAATGCAACAGAATTGCAAGTTCCACGGACTTCTATTGGAAGATCCTCATCAGTTTTTAGCTGAGTTCTTGCAAATCTGTGACACTGTCAAGACTAATGGGGTTGACCCTGAGGTCTACAAACTTATGCTATTCCCTTTTGCTGTAAGAGACAGAGCTATGACATGGTTGGACTCACAACCTAAAGAAAGCCTGAACTCTTGGGAAAAGCTAGTCAATGCCTTCTTGGAAAAGTTCTTTCCACCTCAAAAATTGAGTAAGCTTAAAGTGGAAGTCCAAACCTTCAGACAGAAGGAAGGAGAGTCCCTCTATGAAGCTTGGGAAAGATACAAACAATTGGTCAGAAAGTGTCCCTCTAATATGCTTTCTGAATGGAGCATCATAGGTATTTTCTATGATGGTCTGTCTGAACTGTCCAAGATGTCATTGGATAGCTCTGCTGGAGGATCTCTTCATTTGAAGAAGACGCCTACAGAAGCTCAAGAGCTGATTGAAATGGTTGCAAATAACCAATTCATGTACACTTCTGAAAGGATTCCTGTGAACAATGGGACAAATCAGAAGAAAGGAGTTCTTGAGATTGATACTCTGAATGCCATATTGGCTCAGAACAAAATATTGACCCAGCAAGTCAATATGATTTCTCAAAGTATGTCTGGAATGCAAAATGCACCAGGCAGTACTAAGGAAGCTTCATCTGAAGAAGAAGCTTATGATCCTGAGAACCCTTCAATGGAAGAGGTGAATTACATGGGAGAACCCTATGGAAACACTTATAATCCTTCATGGAGAAATTATCCAAATCTCTCATGGAAGGATCAATAGAGACCTCAACAAGGTTTCAACAACAATAATGGTGGAAGAAACAGGTTTAGCAATGGCAAGCCTTTTCCACCATCTTCTCAGCAACAGACAGAGAAATCTAAGCAGAACCACTCTGACTTAGCAACCATGGTCTCTGATCTAATCAAAACCACTCAAAGTTTCATGACTGAAACAAGGTCCTCCATTAGAAACTTGGAGGCACAAGTGGATCAACTGAGCAAGAAAATTACTGAACTCCCTCCTAGTACTCTTCCAAGCAATACAAAAGAAAATCCAAAAGGAGAGTGCAAGGCCATTGATGACATGTCATCATATACCTATTTTTCTATGCTTTTTCATACAAGAAATTGATGATTAGTGCTTAAATATTGCATTCTTTTGTACTTAATTGGAATATTTTCTTGATATTTTAATTTTATAAATCTTGTAGAAAATAAGAAGAAAAAGAAGCAAAGAAGCACAAAAAAAGGAGAAAAAAAGAGCTTTGGGGTACACTTTGAAGTTGGGGTACACTTGGGAGCCTTAGGCCACGCTTTTAAAAGCGTGGCCCATGACCAAATCAAGGAAGGAAGCAGCCAGCACACACACTACCCTGCCCTTGCCAAGGGCAGGGCAGAATCGTGATGCACATTGAGGTTGGAAGCAAGAATTTCGCTAAGGTAAAATCTGGGCGCTCACAGCATGACCATGCCTCCTTCAAAGGGCTATAACTTGAGCTACAGACGTCCAATTGATGTGCTTCTAGTTGCGTTGGAAAGCTGACATTCAAAGCTTTCCAACGATATATAGAAATCCATATTTGGCATACAATTGAGGCAGGAACGAAAGGCATCTTTCAGGGCCATGAGGAAGCAAGGAATTAAGCCTCACTTTGGTACCAAGAAAGCCAAGGAAAATGGGTAGCGTGTGTAGCATCCAAGTTTCGAACTCGGGATGTCAAAGTAGAAACACTGCCCTGCCCTCCGCGAGGGCAGGGCAGCATTTTGTTGTGGCACAATTCTGGCGCACCAAGGCACCATTCTGGCGCACCACGGCATCATCTGGCAGCACCAGCAGCGCACCACAGCACCAATCTGGCGCACCAGAATTTTCTGCCCTGCCCTCCGCGAGGGCAGGGCAGCATCCTGTAGCACACACCAACGCACCACGCCCGCACCAAGGCTGCACGCATCAATTTTCTGCCCTGCCCTCCACAAGGGCAGGGCAGCTTCCTAGGAGTGTCATGGGCCAAAAATCAACCAAAATTCAATTTAATTCAATTCCTCACCAAATTGAATCAAGGCCAACCAAACCCATTTCTCCTCAAATCCAAAGCAAGCTAAGCCCACATCATCACTCAAAGGCACATGGATCAATTAAAGTAGGATTTTCATTTTTGTAATTTGTTTTAATTTCATTTTCATTTTTCATTTTTAAAGCCTATATAAAGGCATCATTTTCATCTATTGTAGGGAGCCCCATTAGAGAATATTTGAGTGCAGCTCCATTAGAAAGCTCTCTTAGTTTTCATTCTTGCTTTGGATCTTGGGTGAAGAATTGAAGAACTTCTGTTTCAATCTCACCTTGAGATCTCTTCTTTAATTTTCTGCATAATTGAATTCTACTTCCTGTTCATTTCTTCTTCTTCTGCGATTCTGCAATTTGCTTTCCTTTATTTCTTTTGCAACTGTTCTTGTTGGATCAAGGAAGGATTTGAGATCTAGACTTGTTATCTAGTCTCTTTGATTTCCTGAGATCTTTATTTTGATTTTCCAATTGAGTTGAATTTAATTTCTGTTTGCTTCTTCAAGCAATTCTGCTTTCTGTTTGAGATCGGTTGCAAGTTACTGCACCTTTTACTTCTCTGTTTGATTGCCATTTACAATTTCTTGTTTGATTTCTTGAATCCCAGCTCCCAAAATCCTTTTATTCTTCCTGCAATTTAAATTTTCAGTTGCTTGATCTATTGCTTCCTTTAATTCCCAGCACCCACTCCCCTTTACATTTAATGCAATTTACATTTCTTGTCATTTAAGATTCTTGCAATTTTACTTTCTTGTTCTTTAAGTTACTTGCAATTTTACTTTCTGCACTTTAATTTTCCTTGCTATTTACTTTCTGTTGGTTACACTTCATCCAAATTCACTTCAATGTTAGCTTGACTAAACTAATCACCCACTAAAATTGCTTGATCCATCAATCCCTGTGGGATCGACCTCACTCTAAGTGAGTTATTACTACTTGATGCGACCCGGTACACTTGCCGGTTGGATTTGTGTGTTGGAAATTCGTTTTTCCACAAAAACACCATCAGCCATCAACATGGCCGAACTTGGAAAGGAGGAAGAGGCAGTGAACGCCACTAAGGAAGACCTCAATGGACATCCACTGGCCTCCAATGAGTTCCCCAATGAGGAACCGTGGGAATCTGAGGCTCAAAATGAGACCATAGAGATTCCATTGGATTTACTTCTGCCATTCATGAGCTCTGATGAGTATTCTTCCTCTGAAGAGGATGAGTATGTCACTAAAGAGCAAGTTTCTAAATACCTTGGAGCAATCATGAAGCTAAATGACAAGTTATTTGGTAATGAGACTTGGGAAGATGAACCCCATTTGCTCACCAAAGAATTGGATGACTTGTCTAGGCAGAAACTACCTCAAAAGAGACAAGATCCTGGGAAGTTCTCAATACCTTGTGCCATAGGCACCTTGACCTTCAGGAAGGCTTTGTGTGACTTAGGGTCAAGTGTGAACCTCATGTCTCTCTCTGTAATGGAGAAGCTAGGGATCTTTGAGGTGCAAGCTGCAAGAATCTCACTAGAGATGGCAGACAATTCAAGAAAACAAGCTTATGGGCTTGTAGAAGATGTTCTGGTAAAAGTTGAAGACCATTACATCCCTGCTGATTTCATAGTCCTAGAGACTGGGAAGTGCATGGATGAATCCATCATCCTTGGCAGACCCTTCCTGGCCATAGCAAAGGCTGTGATTGATGTGGACAGAGAAGAATTGATCATTCAAGTGAATCCCTTGTGTTCAAGGTTCAGGGATATCCCTCTGTCACCATGGAGAGGAAGCATGAAGAGCTTCTCTCAAA
>NC_029775.3:50865813-50866732 GCF_000817695.3 Arachis duranensis | reverse complement strand
AAGAGGAAGAAAGAGCCGCCATCACTAAGGTGGACCCGTTCTTTAATTTCCTTGTTCTTTATTTTTCTGTTTTTTCGAAAAATTTATGCTTATGTTTGTCCATGTTTGTGTCTTGTGATCATTAGTGTCTTAGTGTCTATGCCTTAAAGTTATGAATGTCCTATGAATCCACCACTTCTCTTTAATGAAAAATGTTTTTATTACAAAAGAACAAGAAGTACAGGATTTCAAATTGTTCTTAATTGAAAAAGAGAAGAATTGCATGAATTTTAAATTTTATAACAGATTAATTATTTTGATGTGGTGGCAACACTTTTGTATTCTGAATGTATGCTTAAACAGTGCATAAATCTTTTGAATTTGTTGTTCATGAATGTTGGCTCTTGAAAGAATGATGAAAAAGGAGACATGTTACTGAGGATCTGAAAAATCATAAAAATGATTCTTGAAGCAAGAAAAAGCAGTGAATACAAAAAAAAAGAAAAAAGAGAAGGAGAAAAACGAAAAAAAAAGGGAGAAAAAAACGAAAAAAAAGAGAGAAAAAGAAAGAAATAAAGTTGTGATCCAAGGCAAAAAGAGTGTGCTTAAGAACCCTGGACACCTCTAATTGTGGACTCTAGCAAAGCTGAGTCACAATCTGAAAAGGTTCACCCAATTATGTGTCTGTGGCATGTATGTATCCGGTGGTAATACTGGAAGACAAAGTGCTTTGGGCCACGGCCAAGACTCACAAAGTAGCTGTGTTCAAGAATCATCATACTTAACTAGCAGAATCAATAACACTATCTGGATTCAGAGTTCCTATAGAAGCCAATCATTCTGAATTTCAAAGGATAAAGTGAGATGCCAAAACTGTTCAGAGGCAAAAAGCTAAAGCCCTGCTCATCTAATTAATACTGATCTTCATAGATGTTTTTGG
>NC_029775.3:50843422-50864929 GCF_000817695.3 Arachis duranensis | reverse complement strand
CGGAATCTTCGTGGTATAAGCTAGAATTGATGACTGCATTCAAGAGAATCCGGAAGGTCTAAACCTTGTTTGTGGTATTCTGAGTAGGATTCAATGATTGAATGACTGTGATGAGCTTCAAACTCGCGATTGTGGGGCGTTAATGACAGACGCAAAAGAATCACTGGATTCTATTCCGACATGATCGAGAACCGACAGCTGAATAGCCGTGCCATGACAGGGTGCATTGAACATTTTCACTGAGAGGAGTAAGAAGGAGTAGATGAAGATAGTAGGAAAGCAGAGAGACGGAAGGGACAAAGCATCTCCATACGCTTATCTGAAATTCCCACCAATGAATTACATAAGTATCTCTATCTTTATCTTTATGTTTTATTCATCATCCATAATCATTTGAGTTTGCCTGACTAAGATTTACAAGGTGACCATAGCTTGCTTCATACCAACAATCTCTGTGGGATCGACCCTTACTCGCGTAAGGTTTATTACTTGGACGACCCAGTACACTTGCTGGTTAGTTGTGCAAAGTTGTGATAAGGAGTTGAGATTACAATTGTGCGTACCATGTTGATGGCGCCATTGATGATCACAATTTCGTGCACCAAGGAGCCACAAGGAATTGATCAACCCTCATGGCAACAACCACCTCCAATGGACTACCAACAACCGCCACCATATGCTTATGAACCCTCTCCTCAACATAACTTTGGACCACCATATTCACAAGCCCCTTTCCGCTATTCACCTCCATATAACCCCAACCCTCAACCACCATACCAACCACCTTATGAACCATATGAACCATATATAGAACCACCCCAATTCCAATCCAATTACTCACAAGAACTACCACTTTAATATTCACCATCTCCATATCCATCAATCCAAGAGCACTATGATCTTATTTATGAAAGCCGAGTGCATCTAGAGACAAAGGATCGTCTCAAGGAAACAGTGGATCGATTTCAGGAAACCATTCATCTATTGGGGCAAGCAATAATGAGTCAATTAGCTTCCCGACGTTCGGACACTCAAGGAACCCCCATGGCTTCATGTGGACAATCTATTGAAGAACGTAGCATGAAGGAGATACTAGAAACTCCAGTAAATAGTACGGAGCATGACTTTGTACTGGAATAAGTAGAGGAAGCCAGAATTATTGAAGAAGAAGAATTTGTTGAAGACTTAGGAGATGCTGAACATCCATGGGAAAGTCAAAACATAGAGCCTCCTTCCAAGACGGTTGCAATTGATGTTGAGGAGGGTGTACAACCTCCAAGGCATATCACAATTGAAGACTTGGAAGAGGTTGATCAAGAGATGGAGATTCAAGAAGAAGAAGCACAATCTCCCATGCCCTTGGAAAGCAATGAAGAGGAGATTGAATTGGAAGAGAGCTACGAAGAGGAAGAGGTTGAAATTGAAGAAGCTTGCAAAGAGGAGGTAATTATCAGAGAAGAGCACAAGGGAGTGGAGCTTTCAATTTCATTAAAAATACCTCCCCCTAAGTTGCCATCATCCTTCACAACATTCAAGTGGGTAAAATTCATATCCCTTAGCTTTCTAATCCCACTTGAATATGGGCTACTGGAGATGGATGGTCAACTTAGAGCTCTTTGCGGCATCAAGAGTAAGAGAAAGATGGTCAGTGGTAAGAATTGTCGTGCAAGGTTCATCATGGTCGAAAGCTCAAAGTTTAATTGCAAAGGTTGGTGTAAATCTCAACTGAATGGGTCTAGGAAGTTGTTTGGCCACTTACATGAGAATTCAGACTGCTTGCCACCCGGATGGAACAATATTGCTCAACCAAAAGACGGATGCAAAGGCAAGGTCTGGGACCCCAGAATCCATTCTACCAATCACCACTCTTGGGGCCTTGTCACTTGCTTCAACTTGCTTGAAGGCTTTCTGCGCCTAGTTTGGGACCCCAGAGGCTATTGGAAGCGCAAACATTGGTGGGGATTCCTGGATCAGTACAAGCACAAGCCACCATAGCAGGAAGCTCATCAAATGTCCAACTTAAGGACTTTAACTAAAAGTGCTAGGTGGGAGACAAGCCACCATGGTATGATCTTTCCTTTTTTCAATTATAATTTTATTTAGTTTTGTTTAACCTTGAATTTTATTTTATTTCATTGAACCTGGAGTTTTGCATAACATTCATATTAATATTTCATTCTGCATATTGCATATAAAAAAAATGGCACGCGACGCGTCCGCGTCACAAGGAGAGGGGAGAAAATAAAAACGAACAGAGAGTCACGCTGGAGCACACCCAAAAGTTGTGCGAGAGTGGTGCGGGATTGGTGCTGAACGCATAACCCTTCCCACGCGGCTGCGTAACCCACGCGACCGCGTCATATTCCTTTAAAGCCCACTCACGCGATCGCATGCCCCATGCGATCGCGTCACTTAAAATTTGGCACTAATATGATTCTGAACAGAGAGTTGTGCGAGCGCGAGGCTGCCCGCGCGCCAGTAGCATAAAACGTGTCACGCGACCACGTGACCGACGCGACCGCATCGATTAATTTATGGCGCAAGTTGCGCGACCGCGTGCCCCATGCGATCGCGTCGCTTGCGCCGCACAGCTTATCCTAATTTGCCAAATATCTTATCTTTTCTTCCCCAATCCTAATTTTTCCTCCCTCACTTACTTCTTTCCTTTCTCATTCTTCTTATTTTTCTTTTTATTTTATTTTAATTTATTTGCATATCTCATTCATTGCATTTTAAATTTGTGCATATTTTTATTTTCTTTTCTGAATTTTTTATTTTTCCATTGGTGTTAAATATCTTTTCTTATTCAACTGTTGCATCTTTTCTTGAATTTATTTTGGTAACTTGTTTTACACTGTTGGCAATACTATTTAAGCCAATGTTAATCTTTTATGTTTTTTGTATTAATTTTGCATTGACATGAATTTATATTGTCTTACACTCTCTTCCCCATTGTTGTACATTTTGTACCACTGGCATGCCATGGCTTCTATTGTTTTCTCACGTACATGTTGAAGCTTCCATGTAAATGAGACCCTTATCATTTGGCATTAACACCCATACTTTATTTATTTTCTATCTTTTGGATTACTTTCCTTCTTTTTCTCTTCTTTCAGGCTGGCCACCGAAGACGGAAAAGGGAGAAACTTCTATAATGGGAGACAAGACAAGTCTATCTGCACAATCTTTGGAGAGATGCATCAGTTGGAACAACTCGTGCACCTGCACATCTTAGCATGCACCGAGGACAGTGCAATCTTTAAGTGTGGGGAGGTCGATACCGATCTCCATGGGTTAGCTACTCTTTTATCTCAACACCAATGGTTTATTTTTCTTGTTAGTTGTTGCATTTGCATATTTGATTGCATATTTATTTGATTTTGTGCATTTAGCCATTACTTTGTTGAAGTGATATTTTCTTTTTCAAGAAATTTTTATATTTCACTAATTTAAATTGAAAATTTTTTGTTACACTTGTTTGAAGTTGTATTTGGAACATGGTTTTTGAGCCAAAAAACACACAACCTGTGAAATTTTGAGCTTATTTACATGGTTACATTATTTAACCATAAATTTTTATTCTTGTGTATTTTCTTCTCTATAATTACAATCTTTGTTTTGTTCCATTCTTTATGTCCAATATTTAGTGTATTTACATGTTTGCATATGATTGAGGCCATTATTTGATTTTAGCTCACTTATCCCAAATAAGCCTACCCTTTACATCACCCTTGTTAGCCACCTTGAACCTTTTTATCCCCAATTATTGTGTTCATAACACATTACTAGCCTTAAGCAGAAAAACAAAATAAAAATCCCAAGTTGAATCCTTGGTTTGCTTAAGATAGAAATTGTGTAAAATTTAAGTGTGGGGAATTTTATGGGAACATGGGATGATATGAAAAAGTAGGGAATTAAATTGAATAAGTTATTTGAAAATTTGGGAAGCATACTCATATGAAATCAAAATAATTAAATTACCATGTGCATTGAAAAAAAAATTTAAGTAATTGAATAAGGGGATACAAAATAATAATAATAATAATAATAATAATAATAATAAAATAAAAAAATATATTACCCCAAATAAAAAAAAAAGAATCAATGCACACGGGAAAAAATTCAAAAATAAGTTTGATACATGAGCATGTAATACAAAAGTGGGAAAAATTTAGGTAGCTAGGTAAAGCATTTTAAATTATATAAAGTATGTATATGTTAGGTGAGATCTTAGACTAATCAAGGATTCAATTATTTAGCTCACTTAGCCTTATATATACCCTTACCCTTACCTTAACCCCATTACAACCTTGAAAAAGACCTCATGATGTTTGTATGTATACATTAAATATTTGTTGATTGATTAGATGAAGAACAAAGTTCAGGAAGTATGACTAGGGAAGAGTAGAGTGGATTACCCTATACACTTGAGAGACTAGAGTGATATACACTATCAGTGAGGGTTCAATGCTTAATTCTATGTTCCCTGCTTTCATGAGCTATCTTCTTACAAGTTTACTTGTCTTTTATTGTTTAATTTGAATTAGTAAAATCTGATCTATGTTTGTCTTGAAAAGCTTACTTACTTTTAACCAAGTGGGTAGAAACATTCTGCATGTAGTTGCATTCATATAGATAGGTTGCATTTCATACATTGTACCATTCCTCTTCATTCTCTTATAGCTTCTCTTGAGCTTAGCATGAGGACATGCTAATGTTTAAGTGTGGGGAGGTTGATAAACCACTATTTTATGGTTTATCTTGTGCTCAATTGAGTGGTTTTTATCAACTCTTTACCCACTTATTCATACTATTTGCATGGTTTTACATTTGCCTTCCTAATTATGTTCTTTGATTGAAAACATGCTTCTTTGGTCATAATTTTGATATGTTCAATCCTCTCTTATTACCATTAGATACCTTGATATGTGTGTTAAGTATTTTCAGAGATTACAGGGCATGAATGGCTCAGAGAATGGAAAGGAAGCATGTAAAAGTGGAAGGAATACAAGAAGTTGGAGAAACTGCTAAGCTGTCCAGCCTGACCTCTACGCACTCAAACGGCTATAACTTTAGCTACAGAGGTCCAAACGATGCGGTTTCAGTTGCGTTAGAAAGCTAACATCCGGGGCTTCGATTTGATATATAATTTACCATAGCTGCCCCGACGCCAAACGACACGAACGCGTGAGTCACGCGTTCACGCGGACGCGTGACCTGGCAGGAACGCAACCCGCACGGCCGCGTGAGCCATGCGGCCGCGTCCCTTTTCCGCGACCTGTACGGACCAGAAAGTGCTGGAAGTGATTTCTGGGCTGTGTCTGACCCAGTTTTTGCCCTGAGAACACAGATTAGAGGCTATAAAGTGGGGGAATGCATCCATTCATAATCATGCTTTTCATAATTCTCCTTTCATGTTTTAGATGCAGTTTTAGAGAGAGAGGTTCTCTCCTCTCTCTCTCTTAGGATTAGGATTTAAGACTTCTCTTAGTTTTAAGAGTGACTCTCGATCCCAGGTTCTTTATTTTTATTTATCCCAATTTAATTTATGAACTCTTCCATGTTACAGATTACTCTTTTAAATTAATGTTATTTGAGGTATTTCAGTTTAATATTGCTTTCTTTTATTTACATGATTATTGCTTCGCATCTAAAGGCATTTTTATTCCAGCAGCTTCAAATTCCTTTCCTTTTGGTTTTGGTTAAGAAATCAGTAACTCAGGAAGTTATCCAACTCAACAGCATAATTGATAATTGTTATCTCCTCTAATTGAATTGAACTTCAATAATCCCAATCTTTTCTTAGGAATTAACTCGGATTTGAAGATCAAAGTAATTAGTCACTTGACCTTCCTCTGCTTTAAGTGAGGGTTAACTAAGTGAATTTAAGATTCAATTTTTATTATCATTGATAAGGATAATTCGGTCTGGACTTCCAATTTCTTATACCTTGCCAAGAGATTTTACTGTTATTATTTTATTTTATTTTATTTGTCATTTAACACATTCCCTCCTTACCTCCTAAACCCCAATTTACAACTCATAACCAATAATAAGAACATACCTCCCTGCAATTCCTTGAGAAGACGACCCGAGGTTTAAATACTCGGTTAACAATTTTTAAGGGGTTTGTTACTTGTGACAACCAAAACGTTTGTATGAAAGAACTTTTGAAGGTTTAGAAACTATACTTGCAACGAGGATTTATCCGCAAATTTCTAGACCACGCAAAAGTTCTCTCATCAATCATCTCAGGACACGACGATCCCATGGTCATCACTGTTATACTGGAAATCACAAATCTCCACGGCACACTGATAGACCAAGGGAGCTCTGCCGACATCTTGTTCAAAACTGCCTTCTACAAGCTCGGCTTGGAAGAAAAAGAACTTAGAGCATATCCGAACAGCCTGTTCGGACTAGGAGACACCCCGGTTGGATACATCCCGTTACACACGACCTTCGGAAAAGGAAACCAGTCAAGAACACTCAAGATTGATTACATCGTGGTCAACGTCAGTTCAGCCTACAATGCCTTAATAGGTCGGACAACATTGAATCAACTCGGTGCGATAGTCTCGACTCCACATCTATGCATGGAATTCCCAACTACAGAAGGGATAGCTACAATAACGGTAAACCAGAAGACGGCGCGCCAATGCTACCATGAAAGTCTAAACCTCAGAGACAAAGGAGAAGAATTCCACACAATCGAACTTGGTAGTGTTTAGAGGCGGGAAGAACTCCGCCCACAACCTGGAGATGAAATAGGGAAAGTCCAGATTGGGGACACCCCGAACCAAACGACTAATATCGATACAATCCTAAAAGGAGACATAAAAGAATTACTTATACAGTTCTTATGACATAACGTCGACCTCTTTGCGTGGAAGGCTGCAGACATGCCAGGCATAGACCCTATGTTAATATGCCACAAGCTATCAGTTTACCCAAGATCTCGGCCAGTACAACAAAGGCGCAGAAAGCTCGGACCAGATCAATCCCAAGCTGTGGAAGAGCAGGTATGAGCTCTACTGGAGGCAGGATTTATAAGATAAGTCAAATACCCACTATGGCTAGCTAACATCATCTTGGTGAAAAAATCAAACGGGAAGTGGTGAATGTGCACCGACTACACTGCTCTCAACAAAGCCTGCCCAAAAGATCCTTATCCACTCCCAAGTATCGACGCTCTGGTAGATGCCTCCGCCGGATATAAATACCTCTCGTTTATGGACGCATACTCGGGATACAATCAAATCCTAATGTATCCACCCGACCAAGAAAAAACATTCTTCTTAACCCCAAAAGCAAACTACTACTACATCGTCATGCCTTTCGGTCTTAAAAAAGCAGGAGCTACTTATCAGAGATTAATGAATAAGGTCTTTTCAGATCACATCGGAAAAATCATAGAAGTGTACGTGGACGACATGCTAATAAAGACACAAAATGAAGAGATGCTATTGCCCAACCTGACCCAAATATTTGACACTATAAGACGGCATGGCATGCGACTCAATACCGCAAAATGCACCTTCGCAGTAGAAGCTGGAAAATTCTTGGGTTTTATGCTCACAAAAAGAGGAATCGAAGCAAACCCGGATAAATGTCGGGCCATACTGGACATGAAGAGTCCGACTTGTGTCAAAGAGGTACAACAACTGAATGGGAGGTTGGCAGCCTTGTCCAGATTTCTAGCCGGATCGGCAATAAGATCTTTTCCCTTCTACGCCACTCTAAGGAAGGGAAAGAAGTTTGAATGGACAACGGAGTGCGAGCAAGCCTTCCAAGATTTCAAAAGGTTCCTGGGACAACCACCTATCCTAACTCGGCCACGAGAAGGAGAACCACTCCTATTGTACCTCACGGTAGAAAGTCGGGCAGTAGCCTCAGCACTAGTCTGAGAAGACGACAGTGGGCAATAACCTGTATACTTCATCAGTAAAGCATTACAAGGATCCGAGCTGAACTACCAAAAAATAGAAAAGTTTGCCTACGCTCTCATACTAGCATCTCGACGACTTCGTCCATACTTCCAAGCCCACACCATTAGAGTTCGAACCAACCAGCCAATAAAAGGGATTTTACAGAAAACATACCTAGTATGCAGAATTCTGCAATGGGCAGTCAAATTGTCCGAATTCGATCTTCAAATTTGGGTTCATCACAGAATTTATAGACACACCGGAAATCCCCACAGAATGGAATCTCTACATGGACAGTTCCTCTAATAAAACTGGAAGCGGCGTGAGTGTGATAATTGAAAGCGACCAATGAACCCAAATCGAACTCTCCCTCAAATTTGGGTTCCCTGCCTCGAACAACCAAGCGGAATATGAGGCACTACTAGCTGGTTTGAAGCTGGCTAGGGAGGTTGGAGCTCAAAAGCTTATGATCTTCAGCGACTCACAAGTAGTCACGTTACAAATAGCAGGAAGCTACCAAGCCAAAGATCCCACCATGAAAAAGTACTTGGACAAAACCAGGGAACAACTCGGACAACTCGGAGAATATGAGGTCCATCACATACCACAAGAACAGAGTGTCCGAGCTGACGCACTCTTAAAACTAGCCAGCACCAAACCAGGGGGCAACAACAGAAGCCTCATCCAAGAAATTCTGCAGAATCCATCAATCTTGGATGAAGAAAAAGTACTGGCCATACCAGGTCAGGATCAAGGATGGATGACTCCCATAATTAATTACCTCAAAATAGAAGCACTCCCCACGGAGAAAAAAAGAGACAAAAAGGTTGAAACGGGAGGCACAATACTACACTATCATAAACGATACTCTATACAAAAGAGGGATTTCAATACCATCATTAAAATACGTACCGACTTCTAACACAAAAGAAGTTCTAGAAGAAATACACAGTGGCATTTGTGGTAATCACCTCGGAGCGTAAGCACTTACCAAAAAAGTACTTCGGGCAAGGTTTTATTGGCCAACTCTACAAAAGGAAGCAACAGAGTTCGTAAAGACATGTCCATCATGTCAGAAACATGCCAACTTTCACATCGCCCCACCAGAGGAGCTTATCAGCATGACCTCACCCTGGCCATTCGCAAAATGGGGACTCGACCTTCTTGGACCTTTCCCTCAAAGATCGGGACAAGTTAAATTCCTTATAGTGGGAATAGACTATTTCACAAAATGGATCGAGGCAGAACTCCTAGCTAATGCCACTGCTCAAAGAAGTCAAAAATTCCTATATAGGAACATTGTCACAAGGTTCGGGGTTCCGTGCTCCATCACCACAGACAATGGTACCCAGTTCACAGATGCAGGCTTCAGAAAGCTAGCAGACGACTTGAATATAAGACAGCAATTACTTCCGTAGAATATCCCCAAGCCAATGGACAAGCCGAAGTTGCCAACAAAGTCATATTGGTTGGGCTGAAACAGAGATTACAGGGTGCAAAGGGAGCCTGTGCTGAGGAACTCCCACAAATCCTATGGGCATATCGAACAACGCCATATTCCACCACAAAGGAATTACCCTTCCGATTAGTGTACGGAATGGAGGCAATGATCCCGGTGGAGATTGAAGAAAGGTCGCCTAGAGTGATCCACTAAAGTGAAGAAGCCAACTCCCAACTTCAAAGGGAAGAACTTGACCTACTTCCAGAAGTCCGGAAAAGAGATCGGATTAGAGAAGAAGCATTAAAACGATGAATGGCCGCGGGATACAATCAAAAGGTAGTACAGCGAGTCTTTGCTGAGAATGGCCTCATCCTAATCCGAAATGATATTGGAACAACTCGACCTGGAGAAGGAAAGCTGGCAGCAAACTGGAAAGGACCCTACCGGGTCATAGAAGTAATTAGAAAGGGCTACTACAGACTGTTCAAACTCGATGGGCGAGAGCTTCCTAGGTCATGGCACGCCTGCAACCTAAGAAGGTACTATAACTAGGGACGATAAAAGATCTTAGGGTAAGGCGCACTCTTTTTCCTGAAAAGGTTTTTTAATGAGGCGCCAACCCAAGACCTGCAAATCACCGACTTAGAGGATAACCTCCCACATGTATATATTTGCATTTTCTTTTGAATAAAATATGTTTAAATCTTCTACAAATGCTCAAGCCGCATTAATCTGAAACATTCATCATACGATTATAAAGCTACAGATCGGCAGAAAGTGAAAATCAAATTCACTACGCGATCACGATAAAGACTAAATATGAAAACCAAATTCATTAAAAGGTCGACCAAACGAGGGTTAAATCCAATCTCTACAAAATCGGAAAAGATGAAAATAGAATAATGCAAGAAGTTATAGAAAGTGATCCATAGAAAGGACCTGACGAGGTCCTAATAAAATGGATTGCTAAGAAATAACTTAAAGGCTGGCCGACATAAAGAAGTCGGACCAGTCGCAAAAATCAAAGTTATAAGTAAAGCCCGGGAAAGAGGTCCGGCCAGCCCTATAAAAGAGAATTACTATAACTTAGAAGGGCCCGACGTGATGAAGTCGGCCCAAAGCATAAAGTTATAAAAGTAATCCCTGAAAGAGACCTGAAGAACTAAGAAATAGGATTACAAAATAACTTACAAGGTCCCGACGTGATGAAGTCGGCCCAAAGCATAAAGTTATAAAAGTAATCCCTGAAAGAGACCTGAACAAGGTCCAAGAAAGAGGATTTCAAAATAACTTAGAAGGGCCCGACGTGATGTAGTTGGCCCAAAGTATAAAGTTATAAAAGTAATCCCTAAAAGAGACCTGAACAAGGTCCAAAAAAGAGGATTACAAAATAATTTAGAAGGGCCTGACGTGCTGAAATCGGCCCAAAGCATAAAGTTATAAAAATAATCCCTGAAAGAGACCTGAACAAGGTCCAAGAAAGAGGATTAAAAAATAACTTAGAAGGGCCCGACATGATGAAGTCGGCCCAAAGCATAAAGTTATAAAAGAAACCCCGCAAAGAGTCCTAAACAAAGTCCAAGAAAGAGGATTACAAAATAACTCAGAGGAGACCAACATGATGAAGTCGGCCCAAAGCATAAAGCTACAAAAGTAACCCTGAAAGAGACCTAAACGAGGTCCAAAAAAGAGGGTTACAAACAACAACTTAGACAACACCTACCTGACAAAATCGGCAACCTCAGCGTTATGCAAAGTAATTCCTAATAAAGACCTGAACAAAATCCAAACAAAATGAATTGCTGGAAATAACATCAGGCAAAGGAATCAAGCCAATCCAAAGAGGTCAGACAATGTTCCAACACTCCCAATGCCTAGAAAGGTACCAAGAAGAGTGCAGACAGACATGATATAAAAACACAAAGTTATAATAATAGCAAGCTTTAGAGGCCACCAAGATCAGCCCAAAAAGCTTGGAAACTACTTTGTTTTTATAAATAAAGTTGCTAAACAAGCAACTAAAAGAGTGTCAAAAGTCAGCAAACAAAATAAAGAGTTCAAGAGCCCACAAGTCGGGCTATCTACATAAGCAATTAGAAAATTTAGTCAAACACCCGAAGGCTTCTCGGCAGCATCAACACAGGGTGAAGGAGGGCGAGTCTGGAGAAGCACTGCATCCACTGTGCCGTCATCCCGATTCAAGATTTGGCAGTCAGGATCTAATTCGGGATGAGCGACCATAGAGGAAGGAGCTAAAGAAGTCGGCACAACAGAAGCTTTGGCGGTAGGCTCAGAGGGAGGCTCAACATCATCATCATCAGAATCATCATGGACAATGTTGCCATCATTCACAACATTATCTAAACTAAATAGAGTAGGGTCGACCTCCGGGGCAAGAACCCGAACCTGCTCCTTCAAGTTCTCATAAGCAGCATTTACGCTGCCTACAAAGTGACCCTGGAGCTCGGAATAATCAACCCAGGCCGACTCTAACTCCTCCCTGAGATGCATCACTTCCCGGTAGGTCGTGACATAGCTTTCTTTATGCCTCAACGCCGTGTCGTCCGCCAACCGCACAGAAGCCGCCAAAGCAAGGGAGCTAGCCTTCTCTTCTTCCAGCTTCTTCTCCAGTTTAGTCACCTTCACTTCGAGCTCCTCCTTCAGACCCTTCATCTGGTCAAACTCTTGCTTAGCTTCCTCCATAAAGGCTATGGTAGCATGCAGAGGAAGATTTTGGGTAGTTCGGTACAGGGCAGCTCCCATATGTGCCATCTTAATGCTACTTCAAGTTATAAAATCTAGGTGATGAAGGAGAGAAACATCATCCATGGAGAAGGCACCATAAGGAGCAATCTGCTGGCCAACAAAGCCAATGGGGTCAAAATCAGGTGCATCCAGACTGAAAGGTTCAACGGTTCGAGGCCTTTTGGAAGGAGGAACGGTTGAAGAAGAAACCACAGCAGCAGTGGAAGACTATGGAGGATCCACTAAACAAACCCGAGGAATAGGGATCATTATCCTCGGGCCAGGGGAACTCGACACAGACAGCTTCAATGAGACCTGAGAGGACCCTTCCCCATCTGCCCAGGTAGAGGTGTTTTGAGCTACAGTAGCTTTTCTCGCCTTTTTGAAGGCCTTAATCTCATCATTATTTTTGGCCATCTCTGAAAAATAAAAAACAACAGTTTTACGGACTGGGAAATAAAGAGAAAGCAAAAACAAGAAACAAAATATGTCAAGTAATACCGAAAGCAGTTCGAACAAAGGATGGGTCCCCCAAAGATTTCTTAGTATCCAGATGTTGAGGTCCCCCCAAATATCCTCCAAAACATTCACAAAGGCCTGCTCGACCTTGTTCAACATCTCCCAAGTATATCGGGATACTACTACATTCTGCTGCCAATGCAGAGGGAAGGATGGTTCATCATTTGCTTCCAGAAAAAAGGGACAAGCTCCCTTAACAGCTCGAACCTTGAAGAAATAATTCTTGAAGTCCCTAAAAGACTCGTCATACATTGTAAAAACCTTATGTCCTTGTGCAGATCTAAAAGAAACCCACGAGGCTTTCTTTTTTGAAGAAATATCGGGCTTAGTTAAAATAAACAAATAAAGGAAAAGAGTTTGATAAGGGGTAACATCCAATTCTTGACAAAGAAGCAAAAAAATCTTAATAAAGCCCCAAGAGTTCGGATGAAGCTGGGACGAAGCTACATTACACGACCACAACAAGTCGATTTCAAACAAAGCCAAGGGAAAAGTGATGTCCAACTGGCCGAAAAAATAGTCGTAAGCATAAAAGAAAAGGCACTCTCCCTGGGTCAGGACAGCGAAGCAAACCCTCTCCTCGGAGTCAGGTGCCACCAACTTATAATTCTTCTCTTGATCTCTACTCTTATAGAGACGGTGATATTTTCTAAGCTCCACACAGAATTCAGCATTTACCACAGAAACACACATCAAAATAAGCGAGTCCAACCAATCGGACATCCCCTCAGGGACCTTAGAGGACGTCCCTACAATATTTTTGCGAGAAGACATAGCCAACTAGTCCTACAAACAAGAAAAGGAGATTGGATTACTGAAAAACATCTCAGATGAAATTAAAACAACTCAGCCAGTATAGTCCAGCATAGTACAAATAGCAAAAGAAAACCCCAGGACCCACACCAAAAAGATCCAGGGGCACCCTTTGGAGGCAATCAGTGAACAAGGATTCAGGAAAATCTACAAGACTAAACGTCCTAACAAAACTCGCAGCAACGACAAAGAGAAACCCTTTCTCAGAAAGCAACATCCTAAAAAAGAAAGTCATTTTCCCGGAAAGCCATCAAAAAAGCTACCTTCCAAATTCACAGTCTTAGCTTACCAACAATCAAAAAGCAAAACAACATGAAGAAAATGAAAGCGAGCCGTCAAAAGAAAAAGTTCTTTTGCGGGATTCATTAGCAAAACGAAAAGCATCAAAAGGAGCAATCTTCCAGGAAAATAAGTAGAATCATGCAGTTTGCAAAAGAGGAAAAACAAGCAGTATGAAACCTAGAATACAGAGGGACCATCTCAAAAGCAAGAAAAACCCCCGAACAATAAACAAGCAGGCACACAGTGATATGAAAAGAATCAAACTTTCTAGTGTGTATTTAAAAATCAAAGCTTTATCAAAAATCAAAGGTAAAGCAACAAAAGAAGTAAGGGAGCAGAAAGCAGAACCAACCTGGAGAAAGGATAAATGCTTTGAAAGGATGAAAAATGAAGCGATGAAAGACTTTCCTCGAAGCAAAAGCATCAACAATTACCAAGCGACGTCACAGGAGAAACGCAAAAATGCAAATTTCCGATGAAAACAGAAATGGAGAAAGAAAAGGGGCAGTTACAGCAAAGAAGCAAGAGAAGAGAAACCGCTTTTGTGAAAAAGTTCAAAACAAACGAAGAAACAGAGCATTAAAAGAATTAATGAGGTTATTAAACCCTCACGCATTCCCAAAGCAGGGAGGCGCACGTTTCCAAAAGAATATAATTCAAAAGAAACGTTCCGCATTCAAAGGAGAATTCTACAAAGAAGAAATCGACAAAATGCTCGAGTTCGGCTTCACCCGAAAAGGTTCGAAATCCTACAGCTAAAGACTCGACGTCCAAATAAAGATCGAGCTCGAGCAGGGGCACTTTTCATACCCCGGGTCAAGCTGTCTGACCTGGGATGTTTGGCGATAAAGCGGCCGACCTCTTCAGGTCAGACTATCCGACCTCTTCTCAAAAAGCTCAGCCAAATTGCCAGGAAAGCCCAGAAAAGGGCCCAAATAGAGGAACACGACCCAAATCCAAAGGCAACCTAAGCCTACAGAGAGAAGGGTGGTTCCCTTGAAGATAAGATAACTAACTTATCTTATCTAAGAAGGTCGCTCTACACCATTATAAATACACTGGAGCACCCAGGTATAACTCATACTCTGATTCTACTAAAAACCTGTTTAATACCCTTGCTAACTTAAGCATCAGAGTCCCTTGCAGGTACCCCTACCCTCCGGTGACGAAGGATGAGCACTATCTCCAAGTCCAATAGGTCAGACACAACAACTCTGACCAGTACAGAACATCTCATCTGAGATCGACCTACAGTTTCAGGTAACCCTCGAAATAATAACCATGTTGGAAAAGATGCTGGAAATCATGTTGGGCAAGAGAGGAGAGTCTTAGACTCCTACATCAACCCAAACCCAGGAAACTGTGGCAGTAGCATCCTAAAGCCAAGAATTTATGCTAATAACTTTGAGTCGAAACCTCAACTCATCACACTTGTCCAGAATAATTGTTCATATGGAGGAGGTGCCCAAGAAGACCCAAACCAACATCTCAATACATTATTGAGGATTTGTGACACTATAAAGTCCAACAACGTACATCCTGACACCTACAAACTACTTTTGTTCCCTTTTTCTCTTAGAGATAAGGCAGCAAAGTGGTTAAAAGCATTTCCCAAGGAGAGCTTGACCACTTGGGATGAAGTTGTGAACAAGTTTCTAGCAAAATTCTACCCTTCACAGAGAGTCAATAGATTGAGAACTGAGGTGCAAACCTTCAGACAGCAAGACGGTGAAACACTTTCGCAGGCCTGGGAGAGGTTCAAAGACTTGACAAGGAAGTGCCCTCCGGATATGTTCAACGAATGGGTTCAACTACACATCTTCTGTGAAGGGCTATCATATAAAGCGAAGAAAGTTGTAGACCCCTCTTCAAGGGGTTCACTCAACAAGAAGAAAACCATCGAGGAAGCCATAGATGTTATTGAAACTGTTGCCAAAAATTAGTACTTCTATGCTTCAGAAAGAGCTCAAAAGAAAGGAGTGCTTGAACTCAATTTTATGGATGCCTTGTTGGCACAGAACAAGATGATCGTAGCATAATTAGTAGCCCTAACAAAGAAGGTGGAAGTAAGCCAAGTCTCAGCTGTCCAAGCCCAAGCACTACGACAAGAAGGAGATGCACCAGAGGCTGAATGTGAATGGGAGCAGGAAAATTTTGTGAACAACCCCTCTAGACCACTATATGATCCAAACTCTAAAACATACAACCCAGGTTGGAAGAACCATCCAAATTTTGGGTGGGGAAACCAACAAGACCACAAACCATACCACTCTAACCAATACAACAACCACAATCCCAACAATTAATCAAGCAACAACAGACCCTATCACAACTCACACAATACATCATATCACTCTACACAGTAAACACACAACAACCATCACCAAGATACATCAACCCCCACCATACAACCAAGTGAAACCAACAGCAATTTCTCAAAATTGGAGGCTGCTAGAGCACAACTGTCAGCACAACTTACCGAAACTATCTCTACTATTCTGGAGAGACAACTACAGGTTGAAAGAAAGATAGATGCAAACCAAAGCAGAAGTAGGGAGCTTGTCTAAACAAATACCAATGCCTACACATACATTTTCCAGTGATACCATGGCCAACCGAAGAGGGAAATGTAAGGTCATCACACTAAGAAGTGGAAGAGTTGTAGAGGAAGCAACCCCAGGCCAAAGCAACCAAGAAGAAGAAGCTGCAAGGGAACCTGAAACCAAGAAGGAACAAGAGACCCCTACACCATCCTCACCAAAGCATGTCCTAAAGCCTTATGTGCCCAAGGCACCCTATCCACAAAGACTGAAGAATGATGGAAAAGACAGCCAGTTCTCTAGATTCCTAGAAATCTTCAAGAAGCTCCATATCAACATACCTTTTGCTGAGGCACTAGAGCAAATGTCACTCTATGCCAAACTTTTAAAGGAGTTTATGACAAGGAAGAGGAATTGGGGAGAGAAAGAGACTATAGTGCTCACTGAGGAGTCTAGTGCCATAATACAAAAGAAGCTTCCACAGAAACTAAAAGATCTTGGGAGCTTCCAAATCCCTTGTATCATTGGGGATATGAACATTGAGAAGGCACTATGTGATCTAGGAGCCAGCATCAATCTCATGTCTTTGGCAATGATGAAAAGGATGAAAATTGAGGAGGCCAAACCAACTAGAATGGCACTCCAATTGGCTGACAGAACATTCAAATTCCCCCATGGTGTAGTAGAGGATTTGCTGGTGAAAGTAGGGAAGTTCATCTTTCCAGCCGATTTTGTTGTGCTTGATATGGAAGAATAGGCCAACACATTAATCATCCTAGGAAGACCATTCCTATCTACTGCTGGGGCCATAATTGATGTTCAAAAAGGGGAGGTAGTCTTAAGATTGCATGAAGAGAAGATGGTCTTCAATGTCTTCAAGGTAATGAGCTACCCCAAGGAAGCCATTGGTGAATGCATGATGGTGGATACAATTGAAAACTTGGTTCAAGGAGTCATAGAGGAAGAACAATATGAAGAAATCAAAGAGCAAGATCCACAAGTCTCATGTGGTGAGCCACGACTGGAGATTATGCATGAACCAATCATGATGGACAAGACAAGCAAAATAGAAGTGGACGCACCAAAGCTGGTGTTGAAAACTCTACTTTCAAACTTAAAGTACGTTTACTTGGATAACAACAACACATATCCAGTAATCATTAACTCAAGTTTGAATGAACAACAAGAAGAGGAGCTAATCCAAGTGCTAAAACAACACAAAGATGCCATTGGATGAACACTTGCGGACTTAAAAAGGATCAGCCCTTCAATGTGCATGCACAAAATCCTACTTGAGATAGGTGCAAAGCTTTCAAGACAGTAATAGAGAAGGCTAAACCCAATAATGAATGAAGTTGTCCAAAAAGAGGTGTTGAAACTTTGGCAAGCATGGGTGATTTACCCTATCTCAGTCAACCCTTGGGTGAGCCCTATCAAAGTGGTTCCTAAGAAGGGAGGGATCACTATTATACCAAATGAGAAGAACGAATTAATACCTACACGAATAGTGACTGGGTGGCGTATGTGCATTGATTATAAGAAGCTCAACGAAGCCACCAAGAAGGATCACTTTCCCCTACCTTTCATGGACCAAATGCTAGAAAGACTTGCAGGACATGAATATTACTGCTTCTTAGATGGTTACTCTGGCTACAACCAAATAGTTGTAGACCCCAAGGAACATGAAAAAACTTCCTTTACTTGTCCCTATGGAGTCTTTGCTTATAGGAGAATGCCCTTTGGATTGTGCAATGCACCTGCAACATTCCAAAGGTGCATACTCTCCATCTTTTCAGACATGATTGAGAAGTTCATAGAAGTATTTATGGACGACTTCTTTGTGTTTGGGGATTCCTATTCCTATTCAAGGCAATTAGAAGCTTTTTGGGGCATGCTGGGTCCTATAGGAGGTTTATTAAATATTTTTCAAAGATTGTTAAACCTCTCAGCAACCTACTTGTTTCAAATGCCCCCTTTGTTTTTTATGGAGAGTGCATGTTAGCCTTTAATGAACATAAAAATAAACTTTCCTCTTCACTTATTATAGCACCACCAAGCTGGGATTTACCCTTTGAATTGATGTGTGATGCATCTAATTTTGCTGTTGGTGCTGATCTAGGACAGAGAAAAGACAAGCTAGTACATGTTATATACTATGCTAGCAAAGTTCTCAATGAGAATCAAAGAACTACACCACTACAGAGAAGGAACTTTTAGACATAGTCTTAGCTTTTAATAAATTTAGATCATATTTTATTGGCTCTAAAGTTACTGTTTTCACTGATCATGCAGCCCTTAAATATTTGCTAACCAATCAAGAATCCAAGCCTAGGTTGATAAGGTGGGTCTTGCTACTTCAAGAATTTAGAGATAAAAGATAGAAGTGGGGCAGAGAACAAAGTGGCTGATAACCTATCAAAAATCCCACATGAAGAGGATGAAGCATAGCAATTTGAAGTTAATGAAAGCTTCCTTGATGAGCACTTGATGATGATTCAAGAAAGCCCTTGGTTTGCTGATATAGCCAACTTCAAGGCTATTGGGAAGTTGCCCACCAACATTAATAAGTACATGAGGAGGAAGCTACTAAATGATGCTAAACACTATTTCTGGGATAAACCCTACTTGTTTAAAAAGGGTGTTGATGGAGTCTTGAGAAGGTGTATTTCATAAGAGGAAGGGCAAGAAGTGTTGTGGCAATGCCATGGATCTGCATATGGAGGCCATTTTAGTGGAGAAAGAACAGCAGCATAGGTGCTCCAATGTGGATTCTTTAGGCCAACGATATTCAAAGATGCAAAGGAATTAGTGTCAAGGTGCAATGAATCCCAAAGAGCTGGCAATCTACCCAAGAAGAATGAGATGCCACAGTAATTTATCCTAGAACTTAAGCTATTTGATGTATGGGGAATTGACTTCATGGGTCCCTTCCCTACCTCATACTAAAAAAAAGTATATTCTAGTGGCAATGGACTATGTATCTAAGTGGGTGGAGGTCATTGCAACTCCAATAAATGATAATAGGATAGTCATAAACTTCCTTAGGCAGAACATCTTCAACCACTTTGGAGTTCCCAAAGCCCTCATTAGTGATGGAGGAAGCCATTTCTGCAACAGATCATTGGAAGCCCTCCTCATGAGATATGGAGTGAAACATAAAGTTGCAACAGCTTATCACCCTCAAACAAGTGGGCAAACAGAAGTATCCAACAGAGAGCTAAAAAGGATCCTGGAGAAAACTGTGGGAGCTTCAAGAAAGGACTGGTCAAAGAGGCTGGATGACGCTCTTTGGGCATATAGGACAGCCTTCAAAATACCAATAGGGATGACCCCATATCAGCTAGTGTATGGGAAGGCATGTCACCTACACCTTGAGCTTGAACACAAATCCTTCTAGGCACTCAAGCTACTAAATTTTGATAGTAATGCTGCTGGAGAGAAAAGGATCTTGCAACTGCAAGAATTAGAAGAACTCAGATCTTAAGCATATGAAAATGCCAAAATCTACAAGGAGAAAGCAAAGAAATGGCATGACAAAAAGATAGCAAGAAGAGAGTTTGTAGAAGGTCAAAATGGTGCTACTATACAACTCAAGACTCAAGTTCTTCCCAGGGAAGCTTAAGTCAAGGTGGTCTGGACCTTTCACAATCCTCAAGGTGACTCCCTATGGGCATGTAGAGCTTATGGTAGACAAGACACAAAGGACTTTTACTATCAATGGCCACAGGCTAAAGCACTACTTGGGGGACTCTTTGGAAGAGCAGAGAGTGAGCTACAACCTCAACTAAAGATGGAGGAATGTCAAGCTAATGACATTAAAGAAGAGCTGGTTAGGAGGCACCCTAACATTCATATCTTTTTGATTTCCTACTTTCTAGAAGTAGTTTAGGATAGTTGGTTTAAGTAGTTTAAGTTCCAGTTAATCTTTTCAATTTTCTACTTTTCATAAATAGTTGTGGTAACTTAGGGAGTTTAAAAGTGTTTGTTAGTTAGTAGATATATATTTTTTTCCACTGGAAGTGCAAGGCTGTTGGGTTCACTCATTAACATTGATTGAATTAGGCTGCAATCTAGATAAAGAGCTAAGTTTGGTGTGGCCACTAACCCACTTAATTTAGGATTACAACCACTGAATGAATTAACTTTGAAAGTAAGCCCAAAAATTAAGTTTGGTGTGGCCACCACCATATGATGTTCGCATAGTAAACCCAGTATGTTCTTAGTTTGAATGCATTAAATAAATTGGTTAGGCATGTAAGGCCATGGTGCACGAAATTGCAAAAGACAAAATCAATTGCATTAATTCATCGAGACGCTGCATAGCTCCTCACCCCCAACAATGGAGTTTAGAGACTCATGCCGTCAAAGTGTATAAAATTCAGATCTGAAAATGTCATGAGGTACAAAATAAATCTCTAAAAGTTGTTTAAATACTAAACTAGTAACCTAGGTTTACAGAGAATGAGTAAACTAAGATAATTGGTGCAGAAGTCCACTTCTAGGGCCCACTTGGTGTGTGCTGGGGCTAAGACTTAAGCCTCTCACGTGCTTGGGCTGTTTCTGGAGTTGAACACCAGATTGTAACGTGTTTTGGGCGTCGAACTCCAACTTGTAACCTGTTTCTGGCGCTGGACGCCAGACTGCAACATGGAACTGGCGTTGAACGCCAGTTTACGTCATCTATCTTCGCACAAAGTATGGATTATTATATATTGCTGGAAAGCCCTAGATGTCTACTTTCCAACCCAATTAAGAGCGCGTCAATTGGACTCCTGTAGCTCCAAAAAATCCATTCCGAGTGCAGGGAGGTCAGGATCCAACAGCATCAGCAGTCATTTTTCAACCTAACTCAGATTTTTGCTCAGCTCCCTCAATTTCAGCCAGAAAATACCTGAAATTACAGAAAGACACAAAATAATAAAATTATACTAAAAACTAATTAAAACATACTAAAATCTACATGAAATTACCCCCAAAAAGCGTATAAAATATCTGCTCATCACAACACCAAACTTAAACTGTTGCTTGTCCCCAAGCAACTAGATGAACAAAATAGGATAAAAAGAAATGAAGGAGCAATAAAATCTCCGAGTTTTAAGTGAAGCTCAGATTCTAATTTAGATGAGCGGGGCTAGTAGCTTTTTGTTTCTGAACAGTTTTGGCATCTCACTTTATCCATTGAAATTCAGAATGATTGGCATCCATAGGAACTCAGAATTCAGATAGTATTATTGATTCA
>NC_029775.3:50813869-50843209 GCF_000817695.3 Arachis duranensis | reverse complement strand
AGCTCTTAAGCACACTCTTTTGCCTTGGATCACGACTTTAACCACTCAGTCTCAAGTTCTTCACTTGGACCTACATGCCACAAGCACATGGTTAGGGACAGCTTAATTTAGCCGCTTAGGCCTGGATTTATTTCCTTGGGCCTTCCTATCCATTGATGCTCAAAGCCTTGGATCCTTTTTACCCTTCCCTTTTGGTTTTAAGGGCTATTGGCTTTTTCTGCTTGCTTTTTTTTTCTTTCTATTTTTTTTGCACAAGCTTTTGCTTTTTCACTACTTTTTTTTGCTTCAAGAATGAATTTTTTTTTATTTTTCAGATCATCAATAACATTTCTCTTTTTCATCATTCTTTCAAGAGCCAACAATTTTAACATTCATAAACAACAAGATCAAAAATATGCACTATTCAAGCATTCATTCAGAAGACAAAAAGTATTGCCACCACATATAAATAATTAGAATTTTCCTTATTAAGAACTCGAAAAAAATATTGCCTCTTTATTCTAAAAATCTACTATTTTATTCATGTTTGATGATGATGAAAAAAATAAATTATAACTTAATTGGAATTAAAATCAAAGTAGAGATACTAATTACTACTACTAATATATAGCTTCTAAGGTAAATTCCTAATAAGAACAGTTATCACAGAGTTAAGGCAAAGATTAGAACTCAATGACCTTTATTTTGGGAAGTGGATGTTCCTCTAGTGTGTGGGGTGCTTGGTCCTTCAAGAGATAATTTCTGACGCTTCAGTTCCCTTAAGTTACATCCTTGCTCTTCCTGTTCCCTTAGGTTCCATGATCTTTATGAGTTTTAGCTCAGTGATCATGGCGAATCACACCAAACTTAGAGGTTTGTTTGTCCTCAAGTAAAAGAAAGGAAAGGAGAGGAATAGTAGGAGAGGCAAATTCGAAATTCAAAAGATATGATGAGTTTAAAAAGATATGAGAAGAAATTAAAAAGATTTGAAAGGAATTCAAAAAGTTAAATGAGTTTTGAAAAAGATTTGAAAAGAAACTAAAGAAAAATCAAGAAATATGTTTAGGATTAAAAAATTTTGAATTTGAAGTTGAAAGACGAGAGTTTGTAACATGTTTATGCAAGAAATCATGAATTGAAACGTGAAAATTAGAAAATTTGAGAAGAAAAATGAATTTTACCTCCTCCCCACCATTCTGGCGTTAAACGCCCAAACGCTGCATGTTTTGGGCGTTTAACGCCCAATTGTTGCTTCTCCTGGGCGTTCAACGCCCAGCTGTTGCTTCTTTCTGGTGTTGAACGCCAGGAAGTCCTTTGTCATTAGGCATTTTTCTGAACGCACAGGATGCTGTCAATCTGGCGTTAAACGCCCAGAAGGTGCTTCTTTCTGGCGTTCAACGCCCAGAAGATACTCCTTTCTGGCGTTTAACGCGCAGATAGCTACCCTTACTGGCGTTGAACGCCCAGTGGGTGCTTCTTTTGGGCGTTCAACGCCCAAAATGTTTCTTACTGGCTTTTTCACGCCAGTGAGCTTCCAAATTCCCTTGTAACTTTGTGAATTCAAGCGATTGCTATTTTACCTTGAAGATACTTGACATATACCTGTAAAAAAAATAACAATTAATTAACAAATAAACTTTGTAAATAGCTGGGTTGCCTCCCAGCAAGCGCTTCTTTATTGTCATTAGTTGGACTATTATTGAGCTTTAATCAATCCTCGGTTTTGAGCATTCTTGCTCAAAATTGCCTTCAAGATAATGTTTGACTCTCTATCCATTAACAATGAACTTTTTATTAGAATCATTATCCTGAAGCTCTACGTATCTATATGGTGACACGCTTGTGATCACATATGGACCTCTCCACCAGGACTTCAATTTCCCGGGGAATAATCTGAGCCTAGAATTAAATAACAGAACTTTCTGTCCTGGCTCAAAGACTCTAGATGACAATTTCTTATCATGCCATCTTTTTGCTCTCTCTTTGTATATTTTTGCATTCTCGAAAGCATTGAGTCTAAATTCCTCTAGCTCATTTAACTGGAGCAATCATTTTTCTCCAGCTAACTTGGCATCAAGGTTCAAGAATCTGGTTGCCCAGTAGGCTTTATGTTCCAGTTCCACTGGCAAGTGACATGCCTTTCCTCCTTATAGGGGTCTTGAATGCTGTTCTGTATGCCCACAGAGCATCATCCAAGCTTCTTGCCCAATCCCTTCTACAGTTAATTACAGTCCATTCCAGGATTCTTTTGAGTTCTCTATTTGAGACTTCAGCTTGCCCATTCATCTGTGGGTGGTATGGAGTGGCCACCCTGTGGCTAACTCCATAACGGACCAAAGCAGAGTAGAGCTGTTTATTGCGAAATGGGTGCCCATATCACTGATTAGTACTCTAGGGGTGCCAAATCTGCTAAAGATATGTTTCTGGAGGAATTTTAACACTGTCTTAGTGTCATTAGTGGGTGTTGTAATAGCTTCCACCCATTTGGATACATAATCCACTACCACCAAAATGTAAGTGTTTGAGTATGAAGGTGGGAAAGGCCCCATGAAGTCAATACCCCATACATCAAACAACTCAATCTCCAAGATCCCTTGTTGAGGCATGGCATAACTGTGAGGGAGATTGCCAGATCTTTGGCAACTGTCACAATTAAGTACAAACACTCGGGAATCTTTATAGAGAGTAGGCCAGTAGAAGCCACATTGGAGGACTCTTGTGGCTGTTCGCTCACTTCCAAAATGTCCTCTATACTGTGATCCATGGCAGTGCCATAGGATCCTCTGCACTTCTTCTTTAGACACACATCTACGGATTACTCTGCCTGCATATCTCTTTAAGAGATATGGTTCATCCCAAAGATAGTACTTTGCATCTGTGATCAATTTCTTTGATTGCTGCCTACTGTACTCTTTGGGATGGCAAAGAGTTGCTCATCTGGAAAGGTTTCAGAGATCTCAGTAAGAGGGAGGGACGCCCCTTCTACTGGTTCTATTCGGGACAGGTGATCTGCTACTTGGTTCTCTGTCCCTTTTCTGTCTCTTATTTCTATATCAAACTCTTGCAGAAGCAACACCCATCTGATGAGTCTGGGTTTTGAATCCTGCTTTGTGAGTAGATATTTAAGAGTACCATGATCAGTGTACACAATCACTTTTGATCCTACTAAATAGGATCTGAACTTGTCAATGGCATAAATTACTACAAGTAATTCTTTTTCTGTGGTTGTGTAGTTCTTCTGTACGTCATTTAAGACACAGCTAGCATAATAAATGACGTGCAGAAGCTTGTCATGCCTCTGTCCCAATACTGCACCAATGGCATGATCACTGGAATCACACATCAATTCAAATGGTAATGTCCAGTCTGGTGCAGAGATGACTGGTGCTGTGACCAGCTTAGCTTTCAGGGTCTCAAACGCCTGCAGACACTTCTTATCAAAGATAAATGGCATGTCAGCAGCTAGCAGATTACTTAGAGGTTTGCCGATTTTTGAAAAATTCTTTATAAACCTCCTATAGAATCCTGCATGCCCCATAAAGCTTCTGATTGCCTTAACATTGGCAGGTGGTGGTAATTTTTTAATTACCTCTACCTTAGCTTGATCCACCTCTATTCCCCTGTTCGAGATTTTGTGCCCAAGGACAATTTCTTCAGTCACCATAAAGTGACATTTCTCCCAGTTTAAAACTAGGTTGGTCTCTTGGCATCTCTTTAGAACAAGTGCTAGATGATCAAGACAAGAGCTGAATGAGTCTCCAAATACTTAAAAGTCATCCATGAAGACTTCCAGAAATTTTTCCACCATATCAGAGAAAATTGAGAGCATGCACCTTTGAAAGGTTACAGGTGCATTGCACAAGCCAAATGGCATCATTCTCTATGCAAATACTCTGGATGGACATGTGAACACCGTTTTCTCTTGATCTTTTGGATCTACTGCAATTTGATTATAACCTAAATATCCATCCAGGAAGCAGTAGTATTCATGACCTACTAGTCTCTCTAGCATCTGGTCTATGAATGGTAAAGGAAAATGATCCTTTCTGGTAGCTGTATTGAGCCTTCTATAATCAATACACATACGCCACCCTGTAACTGTTCTTGTAGGAACCAGTTCATTTTTTTCATTATAAACCACTGTCATGCCACCCTTCTTAGGGACGACTTGGACAGGGCTTACCCAGGGGCTATCAGAAATAGGATAAATAATCCCAGCCTCTAGTAATATAGTGACCTCTTTCTGCACCACCTCCTTCATGGCTGGATTCAACCGCCTTTGTGGTTGAACCACTGGCTTGGCATCACCTTCTAATAGGATCTTGTGCATGCATCTGGCTGGGCTAATGCCCTTAAGATCACTTATGGACCACCCAAGAGCTGTCTTGTGTGTCCTTAGCACTTGAATTTGTGCTTCCTCTTCCTGTGGCTCTAAGGTAGAGCTTATGATTACAGGAAAGATATCACCTTCTCCTAGAAATACATATTTCAGGGATGGTGGTAATGGTTTGAGCTCGGGTTTGGGAGGTTTCTCCTCTTCCTGAGGGATCTTCAGAGGTTCTATTATTCTCTATGGTTCCTCCAGATCAGGCTGAACATCTTTAAAGATATCCTCTAGCTCTGATTCGAGACTCTCGGCCATATTGACCTCTTTTACCAGAGAGTCAATAATGTCAATGCTTATGCAGTCATTTTGGGTGTCTGGATGTTGCATGGCTTTAACAACATTCAACTTGAACTCATCCTCATTGACTCTCAGGGTTACTTCCCCTTTTTGAACATCAATAAGGGTTCGGCCAGCTGCTAGGAAAGGTCTTCCCAGAATGAGAGTTGCACCCTTGTGCTCCTCCATTTCCAGTACCACAAAGTCAGTGGGAAAGGCAAATGGCCCAACCTTGACAATCATGTCTTCAATCATGCCTGATGGGTATTTAATGGAGTCGTCAGCAAGTTGGAGACATATCTGGGTTGGTTTGACTTCTTCAGTCAAACCGAGCTTTCTGATAGTAGATACAGGTATTAGGTTGATGCTTGCTCCAAGATCACATAAAGCTTTCTTGGTACAAGTACCCTCTAATGTGCATGGTATCGTAAAGCTTCCAGGATCTTTAAGCTTCTCAGGTAAGCTTTTCAGAATGACTGCACTGCATTCTTCAGTTAGGTAAACTTTTTCAGTTTCCCTCCAATCCTTCTTATGACTTAAGATCTCTTTCATGAACTTAGCATAAAAGGGTATTTGCTCAAGTGCTTCTGCAAACGGGATCTTTATTTCAAGAGTCCTGAGATAGTCTGCAAAGCGGGCAAATTGCTTATCCTGTTCTGCTTGGCGGAGTTTTTGAGGATAAGGCATTTTGGCTTTGTATTCCTTAACCTTAGTTGCTGCAGGTTTATTACCTACAGATGAGGGTTGAGAAGCCTTTTTAGAGGGGTTGCTATCAGCACTAGCTTGTGTCTGATCTCCCACTGGCGTTTGAATGCCAGGGGTGGAAGCTGGAGTGGCTTCAGATGCCAGCTCCTTACCTGTTTCTGGCGTCTGAACGCCAGAACTGTGCTTCCTTTGGGTGTTCAACACCGATTCATTGCTTGTTTTTGGCGTTGAACGCCAGAACTGAGCATGGTCTGGGCGTTCAACGCCAGCTTTCCACCCATTTTCTGGCGTTTGAGCGCCAGAAGTATTCCTCTCTGGGTTCTGACTGTCCTCAGATGGATTTTAGGTGGTTTGCTCATTTCCTAGCTTCCTGCTACATTGAAGTAAGGTATTTAATGTTTTCGCACTTCTTAATTGAACTACTTGGCATTCTTCTGTTATTTGTTTTGATAACTGTTGTTCTGTTTGCTTCAACTGTACTTCCATATTTTTATTAGCCATTCTTGTTTCTTGTAGTATCTCCTTGAATTCGGCTAACTGTTTTGTTAGAAAATCTAATTGCTGATTGAATTCAGCAGCTTGATCTGCAGGACTGAGTTCAGCAGTTACTGTTTTAGCCTCTTCCTTCTTGGGAAGTTCATTGCTTAGGTACAGGTGCTGATTCCTGGCAACTGTATCAATGAGCTCTTGAGCTTCTTCAATTGTTTTTCTCATGTGAATAGATCCACCAACTGAGTGGTCTAGAGAAATCTGAGATTTCTCTGTAAGCCCATAATAGAAGATGTCTAATTGTACCCACTCTGAAAACATTTCAGAGGGGCATTTTCTTAGCATCTCTCTGTATCTCTCCCAGGCATCATAAAGGGATTCATTATCTCCTTGTTTGATGCCTTGGATGCTTAGCCTCAGCTGTGTCATCCATTTTGGAGGAAAATAGTGATTCAGGAATTTTTCTGACAGTTGTTTCCATGTCTTTATGCTGCCCTTAGGTTGGTTATTTAACCACCTCTTAGCTTGGTCCTTTACAGCAAATGAAAACAGTAATAATCTGTAGAGATCCTGATCTACTTTCTTATCATGTACTGTGTCAGCAATTTGTAAAAATTGTGCCAGAAACTCTGTAGGTTCTTCCTGTGGAAGACCAGAATACTGGCAACTTTGCTGCACCATGATAATGAGCTGAGGATTCAACTCAAAGCTACTAACTCCAATGGAGGGTATACAGATACTACTCCCATATGAAGCAGTAGTGGGGTTAGCATATGACCCCAGAGTCCTTCTGGACTTTTCATTTCCACTTAGTTCCATGATAGAGCAAGGGATAATGTGGATTTAAATTTTTAGTTTATAAATAAGTATATAAAAATAATTTTTGAAATAAAATAAAATAAAAACCAAAATAAAAATAAGATAAAATAATTTTATTTTTGAAATCTTAAAAGGATAAGATTTGAAAAATTTTTGAAATTGAAATCTGAATTTTTATAAAAAAAAATTTCGAAAATATAGTTTTAAAATTAGTTAGAAAAGATATTTTTTTGAATTTTGAATTTTATGATGAAAGAGAAAAACACATAAAAGACACAAGACTTAAAATTTTTAGATCTAATGCTCCTTGTTTTCGAAAATTTTGGAGGGAAACACCAAGGAACACCAAACTTAAAAATTTTAAGATCAAAACACAAAGAGGACTCAAGAATACTTTGAAGACTCACAAGAACACCAAGAACAAAAGAAAGAACACCAAACTTAAAAAATTTTTTAGAAATCAAAATAATTTTCGAAAATTATATCAAAATTAGCAAGAAAACACCAAACTTAAAGTTTGGCACAGGATTAAATCAAGAAAAATTATTTTTGAAAAAGATTTTTAAAAAGAAGATACCCAATTGCCAAGAACATAAGCTAATGCTCTAACCAATTGAGTTATAAATGTAACACTTGTTTTGAATAGGTATATTTGGATTATTCCTTTTGGAAGACTAATGCTTTGGAAAAGAACAAGAAAAACAAGAAAAGGCACAGAACAAAAAAAAACTAAAAATCAAACAAGAAAAATAAACAAGAACAACTTAAAGATCAAAGAAAAGAAATTCGAAAATTTAAAAGAAAAATATAAAATGTGCAATTGACACCAAACTTAGAACAAAACACTAAACTCACGAAAAAAATTAAGATTTGATAAAGAAAAATAATATTTTTGAAAAATTTTTGAAAAGGGAATAAAGGACTCAGAATTTAATGACTATAATAACAAAAATAAATTATTCCTAATCTAAGCAACAAAATAAACCTTTAGTTGTTCAAACTCAAATAATCCCGGCAACGGCGCCAAAAACTTGGTGCACGGAATTGCAAAAGACAAAAACTTGGTGCACGAAATTGCAATCACACTTTTGCAATCCGCACAACTAACAAGCAAGTGCACTGGGTCGTCTAAGTAATACCTTACATGAGTAAGGGTCGATCCCACGGAGATTATTGGTTTGAAGCAAGCTATGTTTATTTTATTATTCTTAGTCAGGATTTCAATTAAAATTATCAGTTTGAATTATTAGAAAAATAAAAGAGCATGAATTAATTACTTGTAATGCAGTAATGGAGAATATGTTGGAGTTTTGGAGATGCTTTATCTTCTGAATTCCTGTAATGTAATATTCAACTCAATTCCAAAGTGCAAGGTTCCTTCCATGGCAAGCTGTATGTAGGGTGTCACCATTGTCAATGGCTACCTCCCATCCTCTCAGTGAAAACGGTCCAGATGCTCTGTCACAGCACGGCTAATCAGCTGTTGGTTCTCGATCATGTTGGAATAGGATCCATTGATCATTTTGCGTTTGTCATCACGCCCAGAAATCGCGAGTTTGAAGCTCGTCACAGCCATTCAATCCTTGAATCCTACTCGGAATACCACAGACAAGGTTTAGACTTTCCGGATCCTCAAGAGTGGCCGTCATCAATTCTAGCTTATACCACAAATATTCTGATTAAGGAATCTAAGAGAAGCTCATTCAATCTGATGTAGAACAGAGGTGGTTGTCAGGCACACATTCATGGATTGAGGAAGGTGATGAGTGTCACGGATCATCACCTTCTTCATAATTAAGCGCGAATGAACATCTTAGATAGGAACACACACGTTTGAACGGAGAAATAGAAACAATTGCATTAATTGATCGAGACGCTGCAGAGCTCCTCACCCCCAACAATGGAGTTTAGAGACTCATGCCGTCAAAGTGTATAAAATTTAGATCTGAAAATGTCATGAGGTACAAAATAAATCTCTAAAAGTTGTTTAAATACTAAACTAGTAACCTAGGTTTACAGAGAATGAGTAAACTAAGATAATTGGTGTAGAAATCCACTTCTGGGGCCCACTTGGTGTGTGCTGGGGCTGAGACTTAAGCCTCTCACGTGCTTGGGCTGTTTCTGGAGTTGAACGCCAGGTTGTAACGTGTTTTGGGCGTTGAACTCCAACTTGTAACCTGTTTCTGGCGCTGGACGCCAGACTGCAACATGAAACTGGCGTTCAACGCCAATTTACGTCATCTATCTTTGCGCAAAGTATGGACTATTATATATTTCTGGAAAGCCCTAGATGTCTACTTTCCAACCCAATTGAGAGCGCGTTAATTGGACTCATGTAGCTCCAAAAAATCCATTCCAAGTGCAGGGAGGTCAGGATCTAATAGCATCAGCAGTCCTTTTTCAGCCTAACTCAGATTTTTGCTCAGCTCCCTCAATTTCAGCCAGAAAATACCTGAAATTACAGAAAAATACACAAACTCATAGTAAAGTCCATAAATATGATTTTTGCCTAAAAACTAATTAAAACATACTAAAATCTACATGAAATTACCCCAAAAAAGTGTATAAAATATCTGCTCATCAGGCCACTTTAATGTGTTCGGAAGGAGTTAGAGAAGAAAGAATGTGAAAGAAGTGAATTTATTTCACCCTTATGAACACATTAAAAATCCAATGATAAACCCAACTTATTATATGCGAAAAAATTAAGTTTGGTGTCCCAAGGGACACTCATCAAATGCATTTTAATTGCATGTTGCAAAAAGGGAATATAAAGAAGTTATTTTCACTAATGGGTTTTCGGTTTTCAATTTCAGGAGAGAGAATGGGGCCCACATGATTGATAGCTCACTGAGAGAGGGAGTCAAAGTGTACTTACACTTTGGAACTCAACACATGCAGAGAAAAGGGTTGGCGCCTCTTCCCACGCTATGCGCCACTTCCCAAGTGTGAAAAAGTTGAGTTGCTTTTACTTCCCACCACAAAGACCCCTTCTAGACTACATCTCTCCCTCTTATAAAAGCCAAACACTTTCCCACCATTCTCCATACTTTAATCCCCAAGTTTCACACGTGAAAGAACCCTCACATTTCCGTTATTCTCACTTTATTTCTCGTTACTACCTTCTTTTCTTTTACTTGATTAGGGACAATCAAGTCATAAGTTTGGTGTTGTGGAGCAAACCCTTACTTTGCTCTCTGTTCTCTATTTCTTCTTCCATTCTCCTCAACCTTTCATACCTCTTTTCTAACCCAATGGCACCACCAAGATCATCATCATCAAAGAAGAGAAAGACCAAGGAACCAACCTCAGAATCCTCAAGCCACAATAAATAAAAGTTCCTCTCATCATTCAACCAAAACAAGTTTTATGGTTGGGTGAGCGATAGGCAAATCATTCCAGAGGTTGGCTTTCAAATTGGAAGGAATGAGCATCCTGAAATCATCAGAGAGCAGGGGATGGGCACTCTTGTGCAACACACCAAGGAAGATGGTGGAGAGCTTAGTTAGAGAATTCTACGCCAATGTAGTGCCTCAACCTGGGCAACCCTATGGGTATCATAGCTTTGTGAGGAGGAAGGCCATCGACTATAGCCCCTCCAGCATAGATAGGATGTTGATGGTGAAGCAAACAAGCTCCACCTGGAGTTATAAAGAGAGGATCAAGCAACAGGACCCAGGATTTGATGAAATCCTCAATGAAATCTGCGTGCTGAATGTACAGTGAATCAATGACAAGGATGGAAGACCTAACCAGCTGAGGAGAAGAGATTTGAGCCCCCAAGCCAGAGGGTGGCTAGACTTTGTGAGAAGATCTCTCAACCCAACATCTAACACTTCTGAGGTGACATTGGAGAGGGCTGTGCTCATATATAGCATCATGAAGTGAGAAAACGTGAATGTTGGGGAGATGATCACCAAGAACATTAATAGCGTGCTAAAAAGCACCAAGGATAGCACAAGGTTGGCATTTCCCAGCATCATCCAAAGACTATGTGATGAAGCAGGGGTTGAGAAGATCATTGATGAGGTGCTAGTGGATCAAGAAAAGCCCATAACTACCAAGAAAATAGCCAAAGTGGTAGCTGTTAACCCACTTCAAAGGGCCAGGGAGCACAGAGCTCATGCTCATGTGCCACAAGGGCAACCACAACAAAAAGAAGAGGCTGAGGAATAACCACACTACCTAGCACTTCAACCACCACCATACCAACAATACCAATGATTCCCTAAAGGATTCAATTGGGAACAACTGCAAGGAGATATAAACCAAATGAGAGGAGACATACATCATCTGAGAGAGGATATAAACCAACTCAAACAGCAATAACAACATTGGGTTTGAATGAATGAGAACATACAACAACTCAAGGAAGTGTGGATCAAATGAAGGAGCAGCAAGAACAGTTTGACTGGGGTGAAATGCAAGGTGCACTCAACAAAATAGTTGAGCAAAATAAATGGCATCAGAGGAACCTTGCTGAGTTCAGGCATCTTTATGATGCTAGAACCATTTCAAGGAGGCAATATGATATCAATACACAAGCGAAGCTGAATCACTTGTGTAATGTTGTGGCAGCCTTGAACCCCAGATACCCAATATTCATGCAAGGAATGGAGGAGCTAAGTGCGAGACAAGAGGAAGTTCTAGCTAAGCATAAGGAGAATTAAAGGAACTACATGAGAAGGTTGGGATTTTGGAAACCAAAGGACATAAAGGCACAAGAAGGATCCTCCAAAAAGGATGATGACTTATCCCGGCCCCTTCCAAAAAGAAAGACAAGGGAAAAGGGCCAATGAGCTGAAGCTGCTCAAGGTTATTAAGTCCCAAGGTTGACATTCCTAAAACTCTGAATTTATGTTTAGTTCTCTTTATGTTTTAATTTCTATTTAAAAATAAATTTCAATGTTAAGATAGTTTATGTTTCATGTTTGATTCCCTAAAGTTTCTTTTATGAGTCCTTTATGTTTTCAAGAAAGAAAATGCAATGTTGCTAAGTTTCACAATCATCGAATAAAAGAAGTAGTTTGTTTCCATAAGAATCTATGGTGAGTTGTTGCAAAAACAAGAGTAAAAGAGATTAAGGCCAAGTAAGGGTATTCAAAACCAAGAGATAAATTAACTAAGTGCAGGACCTTGAATGAATTAAAAAGAAAATGAGTCACGGTGAGTAACTAGACTTAGAGGAAGTGACAAATAAAGGCTAAGGATGTCCCTTGAATATCTATAGAACCAAGAAGTAGTAAGCAATAAAAAGACCCAAGGCTCTGAGCATCGCCTACTAGGATAAAAGGAAGCACCAATTAACTCAAAAGAATCAAAGATCCTAGTAAATGCTTGTGGTGAAGATGTGTCAAGAAGAGACACCTGGGCAATTAAATTCTTACGGGTGTTTCAACACCTAGCACCTTAAGACCAACTGGTTTGGAAGTGCAAATTGAAAGCCTAAGCTAAAGGTTCGTCTTGAGATAAAACACTTAGAGTCATGGTCAATTGAAAAGAAAGAAAATGAAACAACTCTTGCTACTTCATGGTGACAATCAATAAAAAGGGCACCTAAGGCAAACATTCGAAAAAACCTTAAGAGTCTAGGAGTTCATTGTGGCATTGAAACAATAATACTCATGCATGTGTTAACACTTAGCCTTATCCTTGGTAATGAAAGCACTTATTCATGGTTGAAGTCTCAATTCATTTAAGAATAACTCACATTAATTTGCTTGGGACAAGCAAAGCTTAAGTTTAGTGTTGTGATGACTTGCACCATTTACCCTTTTTACCTTTGCAAAAGCACCATAAAAAGAGCACATATTCATTGTTTCAATGCAATTTCATGAGCTAAATGATAAGTATTATGGTACATTGCTTTGAAATGGGTTTGTGTTGAATTTCAGGAGAAAGGAGCAATAAAAAGAGAAGAAAACAACAAGTAAAAGCTGGGCATATGAAGAGGGCGTGACACTTGGAACAAACGCCACAAAAAAGGAATGGGTGTGGCACGCCAACATCAGGGCGTGGCACGCCAGTAGCAAATTCCAGAAAGCAATGATGAAGGCCACAAGAAGGGCATGGCACGCCAAGCTGGGTGTGGCACGCCAACTCATTAACCAGAAAAGGAATTCACTAGGGCGTGCCACTTGGTGTCAAAGTGTGGCACGCGAAGCTCTCATCATCACTTGGGCGTGCCACTTGAGGACCCAAGCATGGCACGCCAAGCTAATGGAGTCACATTAAAGTGGGCGTGCCACTTGAGCATCAAGGGCGTGGCACGCTAGTACCAGTTTCCAGAGAAAATGTCAAAGGCCCAAGCACTTGAGCGTGACACTTGGTGTCGAAGGCGAGGCACACCAAGCTCTCATCATCACTTGGGCGTGCCACTTGAAGACTCAGGCGTGGCACGCCAACACCAGAAAAGGCCAAGCAAAGTTAGGCGTGCCACTTGAGGTCGAACGCGTGGCACGCTAGCTCTCATTTATTCCCCTGGGCGTGCCACTTGAATGTTGGGCATGGCATGCCAGCTACTGGAACAAAGAGGGATAATGGGTGTGTGGTGCACGAAATTGTAATCACACTTGCAATTCCGCACAACTAACCAGCAAGTGCACTGGGTCGTCCAAGTAATACCTTATGTAAGTAAGGGTCGATCCCACGGAGATTGTCGGTTTGGAGCAAGCTATGGTTACCTTGTAACTCTTAGTCAGGAGATTATCAATGAAAAGGGTTTTGTTTGCAATAAAATAAAGAGCATGAAATAGAAGATACTTGTGATTCAATAATGGAGAACAGGTTGGAGTTTTGGAGATGCTCTATCATCTGAATCTCTGCTTTCCTACTGTCTTCTTCTTTACGCACGCAAGGCTCCTTGATAAACTACTATTTTATGGTTTATATTGTGTTTAATTGAGTGGTTTTATTAAGCTTTTCACCCACTTATTCATATGATTTGCATGATTTTACAATTCCTTCCTAGTTTAGTTCTATGATTGAAAACTTGCTTCTTAAAGATCTTTTAATTATGTATTTTAATTCTCCTATATACTATTCAATGCCGTGATCTGTGTGTTAAGTGTTTCAGGCTTCACAGGGCAGGAATGGCTTAAAGAATGGAGAGGAAGCTTGCAAAAAGGGAAGGAGCACAAGAAATAAAGGAGACAACCAGCGAATAGCGACGCGCACGCATAGCTGACGCGTGCACGCAAATCAGACAAAATCACAGCGACGCGTACGCGTGGATTGGAGTTTGTGCAAATGACGCGAGAGCATACCTAACGCGCATGCGTGGAGAGGAAATCGCTGAATGACGCGTACGCGTGACTGACGCGTATGCGTGACCTGCGCGATCTGCAGAAATTACAGAATATGCTGGAGACAGTTTCGGGCCACGTTTTGACCCAGAGTTCGGCCCAGAAACACAGATTAAAGTCAGGGAACATGTAGGGACTCAAGATATCAGATTGTAATACACACTTTTCACAATTTAGATGTAGCTTTTAGATAGAGAGGTTTTCTTCTCTCTCTTAGGATTTAGGATTAGGATTCCTCTTAAAGGATTTAGAATTTCTCTTAATTTTAGGATTATCTCATCTTCATATCAGGTTCAATATTCCTTTATTTTGACTTCCCTTATTTGTTAATTACTTATGTTGCTAAATTGGCTTATGGACCATTCATGTTATGATTTTCTTGGTCAATATTATTTGAGGTATTTCAAACTCATGATTGTTTTGCTCTATTTATGATTTCTTCTCCCTTTTGGCTTTGGTTAATTAATTGGTAATACTTGAGTTATCAAACTCAGCAGTGGTTGAAATTGGCAGATGGCTAATTAATTTGGATCGCTCTAAAAGTTGACTAGGACTTGAGGATCAATTTAATTAGTCCACTTGACTTTCCTTTATTTAATAAAGGATAACTAAGTGGGATTAAAACCCAATTCTCATCACATCTGATACGGATAACTAGGATAGGAATTCCGATTTTAATACCTTGCCACGAGATTTATAGTTATTGATTTATTAATTCCTGCAATCTATTTCTCTTGCTCAAACCTTCTTCAAACCCAAAAACATTGTTTTCCATAACCAATAATAAAACACACCTCCCTGAAATTCCTTGAGAAGGCGACCCGAGGTTTGAATACTTCGGTTAATTATTTTTATTGGGTTTGTTATTTGTGACAACCAAAACGTTTGTAAGAAAGGAATTCTTGACGGTTTAGAAGCTATAGTTACAACGTGAATTTATTTGTGAAAATTCTAGATTGCGCGAGAGTTCCGTTCTTCAAAATGGCGCCGTTGTCGGGGAGTTGCAAATGTGTGCCTTATTATTGGTTATTGTAAATATTTTTCTTTTACTTGTTTATTTGTTTTTGTTTTCCCTTCTTATTTCTAATAGCTACTATGAGTTCTCACCCCTCTCGTTTTGAGTTTGGTTCTAAATTTGTTGAAAGGAATGGAAGCTATAACAGGAATATGCATCAAGGTCTAAGCAATCAAAGATGGATGGAGCCAAGAGGATCTTATCAACCCTTTAAGCAACAACACCTTCCAAGATATCATGGACAAAGACCATTCTGCAATGCATACTAAGATGATAGATATGGTGGACCCCCTTGTAATCACTAACAAGCCCCACCCTGTGCTTATCGACCACCCTCTCAACATAGCTTCGAACCACCACACTCACAAGCTCCTTTTTACCATTCACCTCCATATGACCATAATCCTTATCCACCACACCAACCACCATATGAACCATACCTAGAACCACCACCTCAATATTCACCATCTTCATATCCTTATCAAAAAGAACCACCTCCGTATCATGAACCTGTTTTCCAAAAAAATAAACCCTCCAATCCACCCTAAACCTCCATGGAGAGCACACTTACCTCTCTCATTAGTCTCACCTCTACACTCCAAAATCTTATATCCCGCATAGACCAACCCTCCACCTCCAATGTTCAACCCTCAAACTCCAGTGCACTTCCATCTCAACCACAGAATGATCTCTCCATCCCAACACCACCATCCATGGAAGAGCACCCACATCCATCAATCCAAGAGCAACATGATCCCAATGCTGCCATTTAGCCATCTAGGAGGAATACGATTTCATACTTAAACACCTGGATCAAGCGATAAATCGATTACTTTTCTGACGTTCGGACATTCAAGGAACCACCATGGCTTCATATGCAAAATCTAATGAAGAACGTCGCATGAAGGAGACACTAGAAACTCCAGTGGACAATAAGGAGTGTGACTTTGTACTGGAACAAGTGGAAGAAGCCAGAATTATTGAAGAAGAAGAAGTGGTTCAAGACTTAGGAGATGCTGAACCTCCATAGGAAGGTCAAGTTATAGAGCCTCCTTCAAAGACGTTTGAAACTGATGTTGAGGAAGGTGTACAACCTCCAAGGCATCTGATGATTGAAGACTTTGAAAGGGATGGTCAAGAGATGGATTCGATCATTGATGAATTCTTATCTACATTTGTGTCCTCTCCCATTGGACTTGACGTGGAGATGAATAAAGAGGAAACCCAACCTCCCATGCCCTTGGTGAACAATGAAGAAGAGATTTAATTGGAAGAAATCTACCAAGAGGAAGAGGTTGATATTGAAGAAGATTGCAAAGAGGTGGAAGTTGTCAAAGAAGAGCACAAGTGAGTGGAGCTTGCAAGATCATTAGAAACACCTCTCCCGAAGCCATCACCGTCCAACACAACGTTCAAGTGGGTAAAATTCTTATCATTGACCTTTATTTTCCCACTTGAATATGGGCTTCTAGAGACGGATGGTCAACTTAGAGCTCTTTATGGCATTAAGAGTAAGAAGAAGATGGTTAGTGGTTGGAGTTGTCAAGCAAGGTTCAACATGGTTGTATGCTCCAAGTTGACATGCAAAGTTTGGTGTAAAGCTCAACTGAATGGGTCTAGGAAGTTGTTTGGCTATTTTAGTGAGAATTCAGATTTCCCACCACCCGGTTGGAACACTAATGATCAACAAGAAGACGGGTGCAAAAACAAGGTTTGGGACCCCGGAATTCAATCTAGAAATCAATACTCTTGGGGCCTTGTCATTTGATTTAGATTGCTTGAAGGTTTTCTGCGCCTAGTTTGGAATCCCGGAGGTTGTGGGAATTCCAAACACTGGTGGAGATTCTTGGATGAATACAAGCACAAGCCGCCATAACAGGAATTTCACCAGAATGTCCAACTTAAAGACTTTAACTAAAAGTGCTAGGTTGGAGACAACCCACCATGGTATGATCGTCCCTTTTCCATTTTAGACAATTTTTGAATTTTGATTGAACCTGAAATTTTTGCATCACATTCATTGCATTTTGCATTCTGCATACTGCATAAGAAAAAAAGATACGTGATCAACGCGCCAACGTCTACGACGCACACGCGTCATTTGTGTAGCGAAACGGAACAGAGAGTTGTGCGAGAGACGTGCGGGAGTAGTGCGTGGCGCACAAGCCACACCACGCGTACGCGTGCCACATGCATACGTGCCCCCTGCAAAAAGTCCAACCCACGCGTAAGCATCACCGACACGTCCGCGTGGGTGTGTGAATCGGCGTTATTGGAGTTTCACACAGAAAGTTGTGCGGGAGTGCAGATGGCCTCGTGCATTTTGCACGATCCCTAATCATGCATGCGCGTGATGGACGCCCTTGCGTCCCTCCCCTATACACTCAGCCACGCATCCGCGTGTGTGACGCGTTCGCGCCGTTAGCGCCGTGCACCTTGCACGCAGCGCGCCGCCTAACCAGTTTCCTTTTCTTCTCTTTTCTAATCCTATTTCTTTCTTCTTTTCCTCCCTCCTCTCTTCTTCATTCTTCTTCTACCTTTTGCACTTTTCTTAATTTTCTTTTTAGCATAATTATTTATGGTCTTTTTTTCTTTCTTCTTCATGCATTTTTATGTTGGTGTTGGAACTTTATTTAGGTCTTTCACTATTACTTGTGGATTATTATGGAGTTGTTTGACAATTCATATTACTTGGAATGCTTGCATGTTCCAAATTCATTCTTCCCCTATCATATTGAACCTGAATACTAAGTGTTTGTGAAAAAACCCGTATGGCATTGTGCATTCTTCATTATTCTATCCTTCTACTCTAATGTTTGTTTTTCACAAAACCCTTTCCAATATTTTATTAATTAAATATAATTGTCAATACAAACGTTATTGTTAGTTTCTTACGACTAATAATATATTAGGGCTTTTAATGCTTGATTTATGCTACTCATGCCTTTGCCAGCATGCCAATAAACATCTTGCATTTAATTGCCTCAATTTATCATGCTATATTTCCATTGATGTCCTAATTTCATGGAGTCGCGACCATGTGTTAACGACATTCTTCTCTATTTTAGCATGGTTATCACTCGTACTGCCCTCTTCTTTGTTCTATCCCTTTGATGTTCCTTTCCCTTCTCCCTTTTCAGGATGGCCACCAGGAAGGGTAAAGCGAAAGACTCTACAACGAGCACCAGCTGAGAAACCACAACCCCCGCCCACCTGCACATCTTTGCATGCACCGAGGACGGTGCAATCTTTAAGTGTGGGGAGGTCAATACCGATCTCCACGGGTTAGTTAGTCTCTTCTCAACACCAATTTCAAATTTTCTATGTTAGTTCATTGCTGCATTTGCATGTGTATTTGCATGTTTGATTGCGTATTGTACCACCACTTGGTTGAAGTAACATTTTCTTTTTCAAGGAATTCTTATAGTATTTCACTAATTCAAATAAAAACTTCTTTGTTAAACTTGTCTGAAGAAATATTATATTGGAACATGGTTTAGAGCTCGAACACACAAAACCAGTGAGATTTTGAGCCTATGTGATTGGTTGCTTTTTATCAACCAATATATTTTATTTTTGTGTGTTATTCTCTCTAAAATTGTAATCTTTATCTTGCTTAATTCTATATTTCCATTGTTTGATGTATGCATGCACTTATATGATTGAGGCCTTGTTTCACTAAGCTTACATACCCATATGGCCTTACCCTTTCATTATCATTTTCAAACCAATTTGAGCCTATTTTATCCATTCGTTCTTTACTTTAGCTCATTACTAACTCTAAGCGGAAAACAATAATGTCCTTAATTTGAATCCTTGGTTAGCTTAGACTAAGTGAGAGTGCTTATGATTTAAGTATGGAAAAGTGGTTTTGGAAATATTTGGTTTGTGAATTGAGTATGTTAGACTTTCTGTGAAAATATGAAAAAGGTTGAGAACATGTTTATGCATTCAATACCTTAATCGTATGCATTGAGAAAAACAAAAGAAAAAAATATATATATATAAAGAGAAAAAAAAAGAAAAGAAAAAGGAGCAGAAAAATAAAAAGGGGACAAAATGCCCCAAAGTGAATGGTGAAATCAATGTATATGAGTTTTACTTAAATTTAGGGTGCATGAATATGTGGTAAACATAGTTAATGGACAGTTAGATCTTGTATTGTGATCATATGGATTGTCTTAAGTTAGGTGGGAAATATTTATGTTAATTAAGGATTCAGATTTTAGTCCACTTGGCCAAATACAATCCTACCTTGACCCGAACCCCATTACAACCCTTAGAAGACCTCTTAATATGTGTATCTATGCATTAATCCTTTGTTTATTGGTAGAAGAAAAGCAAGCCTTAGAAAGCAAGGTTAGTAGAGAATTGAGAGAATCGAACCTCGAACACTTGAGTGATTAGAGTGTATACACTTCTAGTAAGGGTTCGATGCTCGATTCCTTGTTCCCTGCTTTCATGAGCTATTTTCTTCTGGCTAGTTATTTGTACTTTATTTTGTGATTTGAATTAGTGAAATCCAGTTCATATTTGTTCTTGAAAGATTTATTTACTTTTTCACCAAGTAGGTAGAATCATTTTAGCATGTAGTTGCATTCACATTCATAGGTTGCATTGCATGAGTCCTGCTTTTCCCTACTCATATATTTTGTCTCACTGAGCTTAGCATGAGGACATGCTAATGTTTAAGTGTGGGGAGGTTGATAAACCACTATTTTATGGTTTATATTGTGTTTAGTTGAGTGGTTTTATCAAGCTTTTCACCCACTTATTCATATGATTTGCATGATTTTACAATTCCTTCCTAGTTTAGCTCTATAATTGAAAACTTGCTTCTTAAATATCTTTTAATTATGTATTTTAATTCTCCTCTATACCATTCGATGCCGTGATCTGTGTGTTAAGTGTTTCAGGCTTCATAGGGCAAGAATGGCTTAGAGAATGGAGATGAAGCTTGCAAAAAAGGATGGAGCACAAGAAATAAAGGAGAAACCTAGCGAATAGTGATGCGCACGCATAGCTGACGCGTGCCTGCAAATCGGACAAAATTATAGCGACGCGTATGCGTGCTTGATGCGTACGCATGAATTGGAGTTCGCGCAAATGACGCGAGCGCGTACCTGTTGCGCACGCGTGGAGAGGAAATCGCTGAATGATGCGTACGCGTGACTGACGCGTACACGTGACCTGCGCGATCTGCAGAAATTACAGAATACGCTGGAGACAATTTTGGGCCGCGTTTTGACCCACAGTTCGGCCCAGAAACACAGTTAGGGAACACTTTTCACAATTTAGATGTAGCTTTTAGAGAGAGAGGTTCTCTCCTCTCTCTCTTGGGATTTAGGATTAGGATTCCTCTTAAAGGATTTAGAATTTCTCTTAATTTTAGGATTATCTCATCTTCAAATCAGGTTCAATATTCCTTTATTTTGACTTCTCTTATTTGTTAATTACTTAAGTTGCCAAATTGGTTTATGGACCATTCATGTTATGATTTTCTTAGTTAATATTATTTGAGGTATTTCAGACTCATGATTGTTTTGCTCTATTTATGATTTCTTCTCCCTTTTGGCTTTGGTTAATTAATTGGTAATACTTGAGTTATCAAACTCAGCAGTGGTTGAAATTGACAGATGGCTAATTAATTTGGATCGCTCTAAAAGTTGACTAGGACTTGAGGATCAATTTAATTAGTCCACTTGATTTTCCTTTATTTAATAAAGGATAACTAAGTGGGATTAAAATCCGATTCTCATCACATCTGATAAGGATAATTAGGATAGGAATTCCGATTTTCATACCTTGCCAAGAGATTTATAGTTATTTATTTATTAATTCTTGCGGTCTATTTCTCTTGCTCAAACCTTCTTTAAACCCAAAAATATTGTTTTCCATAACCAATAATAAAACACACCCCCCTGCAATTTCTTGAGAAGACGACCCAAGGTTTGAATACTTCAGTTAATTATTTTTATTGGGTTTGTTACTTGTGACAACCAAAACGTTTGTAAGAAAGGAATTCTTGACGGTCTAGTAGCTATACGTACAACGGGAATTTATTTGTGAAAATTCTAGATTGTGCGAGAGTTCCGTTCTTCACTCCTTCCATGGCAAGCTATGTTTAGAGTGTCACCGTTGTCAATGGCTACATCCCATCATCTCAGCAAAAATGGTTCATGTGCGCTGTCACCGCACGACTAATCATCTGTCAGTTCTCGATCATATTGGAATAGAATTCAGTGATCTTTTTGCGTCTATCACTACGCCCAACACTCATGAGTTTGAAGCTCATCACAGTCATCCCTTTCCAGATCCTACTCACAATACCACAGACAAGGTTTAGACTTTCCGGATCCCAAGAATGGCTGCCAATAATCCTAGCTTATACCACGAAGACTCCGATCTTTCGGAATGGAGGCTAAAAGATAAACATTCAATCTAAGATAGAACGGAGGTGGATGTCAGGCATGCGTTCATAGGTTGAGAATGGTGATGAGTGTCACGGATCATCACATTCATCATGTTTAAGTGTGAATGAATATCTTAGAACGGAAGCAAGCGTGATTGAATAGAAAACAGTGGTAATTGCATTAATCCATCGAGACACAGCAGAGCTCCTCACCCCCAACCATGGGGTTTAGAGACTCATGCCGTAGAAGATACAAAGTCAGATGTAAAATGTCATGAGGTGCAAAATAAATCTTTAAAAGTACTATTTATAATGAAACTAGCTACTAGGGTTTACAGAAATAGGTAAATGATGCATAAATTCACTTCCGGGCCCACTTAGTGTGTGCTTGGACTGAGCATTGAGCTTTACACGTGTAGAGGTCTATTCCTGGAGTTAAACACTAGCTTTTGTGCCAGTTTGGGCATTTTAACTCCAACTTTTATGCCAGCTCTGGCATTTTGACGCCAGAAAAGGGGAGAGAGCTGGCATTTTGACGCCAATTTACATCATCAAAACTCGCTCAAAGTATAAACCATTATATATTGCTGGAAAGCCCTGGATGTCTACTTTCCAACGCAATTTGAAGCGTGCCGTTTGGAGTTTTGTAGCTCTAGAAAATCCACTTCAATTGTAGGGAGGTCAGAATCCAATAGCATCTGCAGTCCTTCTTCAGCTCTGAATCAGATTTTTGCTCAGGTCCCTCAATTTCAGCCAGAAAATACCTGAAATCATAGAAAAACACACAAACTCATAGTAAAGTCTAGAAATATAATTTTTGCATAAAAACTAATAAAAGTATACTAAAAAGTTGCTGAATCCTACTAAAAACTATATGAAAATACACCCAAAAAGTGTATAAAATAGCCACTCATCACAACACCAAACTTAAACTATTGTTTGTCCTCAAGCAACTAGATGAACGAAATAGGCCAAAGAAAATCAAAAGGCAATAGCATGTTAGAGTGTACATGAAGCTCAAATTCTAATTAGATGAGCGGGACTAGTAGCTTTTTGCTTATGAACAATTTTGGCATCTCCATTTATCCTTTGAAGTTCTGAATGACTTGCATCTATCAGAACTCAAAATTTTAGATAGTGTTATTGACTCTCGTAGTTAAGTATGTTGATTCTTGAACACAGCTACTTTATGAGTCTTGGCCGTGGCTCTAAGCACTTTGTTTTCCAGTATTACCACCGGATACATAAATGCCACAGACACATAACTGGGTGAACCCTTTTCAGATTGTGACTCAGCTTTGCTAAAGTCACCAGTTAGAGGTGTCTAGAGTTCTTAAGCACACTCTTGCTTTGGATCACAACTTTAACCACTCAGTCTCAAGCTTTTCGCTTGGACCTGCATGCCACAAGCACATAGTTAGGGACAGCTTGATTCAGCCGCTTAGACCTGGATTTTATTCCTTTAGGTCCTCCTATCCATTGATGCTCAAAGCCTTGGACCCTTTTTACCCTTTGTCTTTTGGTTTTAGGGGCTATTGGCTTTTTCTGCTTGCTTTTTCTTTTTCTTTTTTTTTTCTTTTTTTTTGCCTTTTATTTGAATTCTCTTGCTCTAAGAATCAATTCTATGATTTTCAGATCATCAACAACATTTCTCTTTTTTTTTCCATCATTCTTTCAAGAGCCAATAATTTTAACATTCATAAGCTTCACTATCAAAATTTATGCACTGTTCAAGCATTCATTCAGAGAGCAAAGAGTATTGTCACCACATATAAATAATTTGAATTTTTTTCTTATTAAGAACTCGAAGATAAAATTGCCTCCTTACTCTAAAAATCTGCTATTTTATTCATGTTTAGTGATGATGAGAAAAATAAATTATAGCTTACTTAGGGATAAAATCAAAAACAAAAAGTAAGGACATTCATTACTACTATTCCTATGACTCTAAAAATAGATTTCTAATAGCAGAGTTATCATAGAGTTAAGATTAGGACTCAACAACCTTTAGTTTGGGAGGTGGATGCTCCTTTAGTCTGTGGGGTGTCTGGTCCTTCAAGAGGTAGCTTTTGGCGCTTCAGCTCCTGCAGTTCACGCCCTTGCTTCTCCTGTTCCTTAAGTAGCTTATAGAGCATGCTATTTTGATTTTCCTGTTCTTCTTTCATTTGATCCATAGCTTCTTATAGCTTGGTAATAGATGCTTCTAAGCAGTTCCAGTAGTCAATCTGTGGGATTTTTGGGAGTAACTCTTGCACCCTCCTTTTGTTGGGAATGTCTTGCACTTGTTGCCATTCCATTGATTTCTTTGTGATTGGGAGATCAACTGGGATATACTCATCTACTCCCATTTTTACTCCAGCATTTTTACATAGCAGAGAAATCAAGTTTGGGTAGGCTAGTTTGGCTTCAGTGGAGTTCTTGTTTGCAATTGTATAAAGCTCACAAGCAATCAGATGATGAACTTCCACTTCTTTTCCCATCATAATGCAATGGGTCATCACTGCTCTTTTAACAGTGACCTCAGAGCGATTGCTGGTGGGTAGTATGGAATGCCTAATAAAATCCAGCCAGCCTTTAGCAACTGGTTTGAGATCCCCCCTCCTGAGTTGAATTGGGACATTCTTTGAGTTGGTTACCCACTTGGCTCCAGGGATGCATATGTCCTCTAGAACTTGGTCCAGGCGCTTATCTTGATTCATAATTCTCCTGTTAAAGGATTCCGGGTCATCTTGTAGTTGAGGTAGCTTGAAGATCTCTCTTATGCTGTCATGGTGAAAGTAGATAATCCTTCCTCTGACCATGGTTCGGAAGGTATAGAAGGCAGTTCCAGACATTCTCTGTTAATCTGTTTGCCACAGATTTGAGTAGAATTCCTGAACCATGTTTCTCCCCACCTTTGTCTCAGGATTAGCTAGGATTTCCCATCCTCTGTTTTGAATTTGCTCTTGGATCTCCGGATATTCATCTCCTTTCAGATCGAATTTAACTTCCGGGATCACTGACCTCAGACCCATTATTTTGTAATAATGGTCTGCATGTTCTTTGGTTAAGAACTTCTCTTGATTCTAAAGTGGTTTTGGAATATTCTCTTTCTTGCCTCTTGAAGTGGTTTGTTTTCTTTTAGGACCCATGATCTTGGTGAGTCTTGGCTCAATGATCACGAAAAGCACACCAAACTTAGAGGTTTGCTTGTCCTCATTAAAAAGAAAGGAAAGAAGAGGAAGAGAGGGAGAGACAATTTCGAATGGTGGAGGAAAGTGGATGGCCGAATGGCAATTTAAAGGGGGGAGGGGTGGGTTCGAAAATTTCGAAAAAGATGTGCAAAAGATATGATTTGTGAAAAAGATGTGATAGAAGATATGATTTGTGAAAAGATAATTATGATATGCAAAACATGTATTTTTTAAATTGAGAAGATAAGAGGGGATTTGGAAAAATAATTCTAATTTTGAAAAGATAGTGTGATGGGTTGAAAAAGATTTGAAAAGAAGTTAAATAGATATATGAGTTTTTTTCAAAGATTTTGAAGGAAATAGAAAAAAAAAAATTTTTATTAAGAAATTTTTGAAATTGAAATTGAAAGATGAGAATTTGTAACATGTTCATGCAAGAAATGTGGAAAGAAATATTAAAATTTGAAAAAAATCTGAGTTGGGAACAAGAACCTCCTCCCCCCATGTTCCTGGCGTTAAACGCTCAGGAGTAGCATGTCTTGGGCGTTTAACGCCCAATTGCTACCTATTGTGGGCATTTAAATGCCCAGCCAGGTATCTTGGCTGGCATTTAAACGCCAGTTTGCCTTCCTTACTGGGCGTTTAAACGCCCAACCAGGTACCTTGGCTGGCGTTTAAACGCTAGTTTGCTTTCCTTACTAGGCGTTTAAACACCCAACCAGGTACCCTGGTTGGCGTTTAAACGCCAGTTTGCCTTCCTTACTGGCGTTTAAACGCCCAACCAGGTACCTTAGTTGGCATTTAAACGCCAGTTTGCCTTCTTTAGTGGCCTTTTTCTGCTAGTGAGCATTTTTTCTCTATTTTCTGCTTTGAATTCTTCTACAACTTTGTGAACTCTTGCAGTGAAAGATAAATTTTGTATCAAACTCTTATAATTACTAGAAAATAGATATGCTTAACCAATGGCTGGGTTGCCTCCCAGCAGGCGCTTCTTTATTGTCTTTAGCTGGACCTCACTGAATGTTATTCTAGTATCAGTTTTGAGCACTCTTGCTCAATATTGCTTTCAAGATAGTGTTTGACTCTTTGTCCATTAACAATGAATCTTTTAACAGAGTCAGTATCTTGAAGCTCCACATATCCGTATGGTGACTGGTGCAAGAAATTGTAATCACACTTTTGCAATTCCGCACAACTAACCAGCAAGTGCACTGGGTCGTCCAAGTAATACCTTACGTGAGTAAGGGTCGATCCCACAGAGATTGTCGGCTTGAAGCAAGCTATGGTTATCTTGTAACTCTTAGTGAGGATATCAATAATTATCAGGGTTGATTGTGAAAAGTAAAGGAACATGAAATAAGTACTTGTTTTGCAATAATGGAGAACAGGTTGAGGTTTTTGAGGTGCTCTATCTTCTGAATCTCTGCTTTCCTACTGTCTTCTTCTTCAAGCACGCAAGACTCCTTCCATGGCAAGCTGTATGTAGGGTTTCACTGTTGTCAATGGCTACCTCCCATCCTCTCAGTGAAAATGTTCAACGCGCTCTGTCACAGCACGCCTAATCATCTGTCGGTTCTCAATCAGGTTGGAATAGAATCCAGTGATTCTTTTGCGTCTGTCACTAACACCCAGCCATCAGGAGTTTGAAGCTCGTCACAGTCATTCAATCCCTGAATCCTACTCAGAATACCACAGACAAGGTTTAGACCTTCCGGATTCTCTTGAATGCCGCCATCAATTCTAGCTTATACCACGAAGATTCTGATTAAATAATCCAAGAGATATCTACTCAATCTAAGGTAGAACGGAGGTGGTTGTCAGGCACACAACGTGTATTGTGTCATGAGGTGAAGATACAATAGCAAAAGTCCTATTTATAGTGAACTAGTGACCTAGGGTTTACAAGAATGAGTAAATGACATAAAAATCCACTTCCGGGGTCCACTGGTGTGTGCTTGGGCTGAGCATTGAAGTTTTCATGTGTAGAGACTTTTTCTGGAGTTAAAGACCAGCTTTTGTGCCAGTTTGGGCGTTTAACTCCAATTTTTGTGCCAGTTCCGGCGTTAAACGCCGGGAATTCTGAAGCTGATTTGCAACGCCGGTTTGGGCCATCAAATCTCGGGTAAAGTATGGACTATTATACATTGCTGGAAAGCCCAGGATGTCTACTTTCCAAAGCAATTAAGAGCGCGCCAATTGGGTTTCTGTAGCTGCAGAAAATCCACTTCGAGTGCAGGGAGGTCAGAATCCAACAGCATCTGCAGTCCTTTTCAGCCTCTGAATCAGATTTTTGCTCAGGTCCCTCAATTTCAGCCAGAAAGTACCTAAAATCACAGAAAAACACACAAACTCATAGTAAAGCCCAGAAAAGTGAATTTTAAATAAAAACTAATAAAAACATACTAAAAACTAACTAAAATGTACTAAAATAATACTAAAAATAGTGCCAAAAAGCGTATAAATTATCCGCTCATCCGAACACCAAACTTAAATTGTTGCTTGTCCCCAAGCAAATGAAAATCAAATAGGATAAAAAGAAGAGAACATACCATAGACTCCAAAATTTCAATGAAACTTAGCTCCAATTAGATAGTGTTATTGATTCTCCTAGTTAAGTATGATGATTCTTGAACATAGCTACTTTACGAGTCTTGGCTGTTGCCCAAAGCACTCTGTCTTCCAGTATTACCACCGGATACATACATGCCACAGACACATAACTGGGTGAACCTTTTTAGATTGTGACTCAGCTTTGCTAGAGTCCCCAATTAGAGGTGTCCAGGGTTCTTAAGCACACTCTTTTTGCCTTGGATCACTTTTTATTTCTACCCTTGCCTTTTGGTTTAAAGGGCTATTGGCTTTTTCTGCTTGCTTTTTCTTCTTCTCTTCCTTTTTTTCTTTTTTTTTTTGCTTTTTCTTGCTTCAAGAATCAATTTGATGATTTTTTTAGATCCTCAATAACATTTCTCTGTTTCCATCATTCTTTCAAGAGCCAACAAATTTAACATTCTTTAAACAACAAATTCAAGAGACATATGCACTGTTCAAGCATTCATTCAGAAAACAAGAAGTATTGTCACCACATCAAACTAATTCAACTAGTTTAAGAGATAAATTCGAAATCCTGTACTTCTTGTTCTTTTGTAATAAAAACATTTTTCATTTAAGAAAGGTGATGGATTCATAGGACATTCATAGCTTTAAGGCATAGACACTAAGATACCAATGATCGTGTAATAAGACACAAACATAGATAAACATAAGCATAAAAATTCAAAAAATAGAAAATAAAGAACAAGGAAATTAAAGAACGGGTCCACCTTAGTGATGGCGGCTTGTTCTTCCTCTTGAAGATCTTATGGAGTGCTTGAGCTCCTCAATGTCTCTTCCTTACCTTTGTTGCTCCTCTCTCATGATTCTATGATCTTCTTTAATGCTTTTACCACACCAAACTTAGAAGGTTTGCTCGTCCTCGAGCAAAAGAAGAAAGAAGAGAGAGAGTGGTGGGGTAGGTGGGGATCCTATGGGGTTCACAGATCCTGAGGTGTCAAGGATAATTCATCCCTGCACCAAATGGTGAGCAAAAATGCTCCTTCTGCCAATCCTGGCGTTAAACGCCGGGCTGGTGCCCATTTCTGGCGTTTAACGCCAGCTTGGTGCCCATTCCTGGGGTTTAACGCCAGTCTGGTGCCCCTTTCTGGCGTTAAACGCCCAGAATGGTGCCAGACTGGGCGTTAAACGCCCATTTGCTGCCCTTACTGGCGTTTAAACACCAGCAAGTTTTCCTCCAGGGTGTGCTATTTTTCTTTCTGTTTTTCATTCTATTTTTGCTTTTTCAATTGATTTTGTGACTTTCCATGATCATCAACCTATAGAAAACATAAGATAACAAAGGGTTGCCTCCCAACAAGCGCTTCTTTAATGTCAGTAGCTTGACAGTGGGCTCTCATGGAGTCTCACAGATACTCAGAGCCATGTTAGAACCTCCCAACACCAAACTTAGAGTTTGAATGTGGGGGTTCAACACCAAACTTAGAAGTTGGTTGTGGCCTCCCAACACCAAACTTAGAGTTTGACTATGGGGGCTCTGTTTGACTCTGTTTTGAAAGAAGCTTTTCATGCTTCCTTTCCATGGTAACAGAAGGGGAACCTTGAGTCTTATAGTTTGCACTGTCTGTAAGCCACAGAGCTTCCTGAATAGTAAATAATTGCTCATCCAGAAAGGTTTCAGAGATCTCAGTAGGAGGGAGGAATGCTCCTGCTACTGGTTCTATCCGGGACAAGTGATCAGCTACTTGATTCTCTGTCCCTTTTCTGTCTCTTATTTCTATATCAAACTCTTGCAGAAGCAACACCCATCTTATGAGCCTGGGTTTTGAATCCTGCTTTGTGAGTAGATATTTAAGAGCAGCATGGTCAGTGTACACAATCACTTTTGATCCTACTAAATAAGATCTGAACTTGTCAATGGTATAAACCACTGCAAGTAACTCCTTTTCTGTGGTTGTGTAGTTCTTCTGTGCATCATTTAGAATATGGCTGCCATAATAAATGACGTGTAGAAGCTTACCATGCCTTTGTCCCAATACTGCACCAATGGCATGGTCACTGGCATCACACATTAGTTCAAATGGTAATGTCCAGTCTGGTGCAGAGATGACTGGTGCTGTGAGCAGCTTAGCTTTCAAAGTCTCAAATGCCTGCAGACATTCCTTATCAAAGATAAATGGCGTGTCAGCAGCTAGCAGATTACTCAGAGGTTTGGCAATTTTTGAAAAATC
>NC_029775.3:50813357-50813651 GCF_000817695.3 Arachis duranensis | reverse complement strand
TTTAAAACTAGGTTGGTCTCTTGGCATCTTTTCAGAACAAGTGCTAGATGGTTAAGGCAGGAGCTGAATGAGTCTCCAAATACTGAGAAGTTATCCATGAGGACTTCCAGGAACTTTTCTACCATATCAGAGAAGATAGAGAGCATGCACCTCTGAAAGGTTGCAGGTGCATTGCATAGACCAAAAGGCATCCTTCTGTAGGCAAATGCTCCAGAAGGACATGTGAATGATGTTTTCTCTTGGTCCTGAGGGTCTACTGCAATTTGGTTGTAACCTGAATAGCCATCCAAAAAG
>NC_029775.3:50812580-50813250 GCF_000817695.3 Arachis duranensis | reverse complement strand
CTGGTGGCTGTATTGAGCCTTCTGTAGTCAATACACATGCGCCACCCTGTAACTGTTCTTGTAGGAACCAGTTCATTCTTTTCATTATGAACCACTGTCATGCCTCCCTTCTTGGGGACAACGTGGACAGGGCTCACCCAGGGGCTATCTAAAATAGGATAAATAATCCCAGTGTCTAGTAACTTAGTGACCTTTTTCTGCACCACCTCCTTCATGGTTGGATTTAGCCGCCTCTGTGGTTGAACCACTGGCTTAGCATCATCCTCCAATAGGATCTTGTGCATGCATCTTGCTGGGCTAATGCCCTTAAGATCACTTATGGACCACCCAAGAGTTGTCTTCTGTGTCCTTAGCACTTGAATTAGTGCTTCCTCTTCCTGTGGATTTAAAGCAGAGCTTATGATCACTGGAAAATTGTCACCCTCTCCCAGAAATGCATATTTCAGGGATGGTGGTAGTGGTTTGAGCTCGGGTTTAGGAGGTTTCTTCTCTTCCTGAGGAATTTTAAGAGGTTCTTTTATTTCCTTTAGTTCCTCCAGATCAGGCTGAACATCTTTAAAGATGTCCTCTAGCTCTGATTCGAGACTTTCAGTCATATTGACCTCCTCCACCAAAGAGTCAATAATATCAGTGCTCATGCAGTCATTTGATGTGTCTGGATGCTGCATAA
>NC_029775.3:50809615-50812378 GCF_000817695.3 Arachis duranensis | reverse complement strand
CCCTGCTCTTGCCAAGGGCAGGGCAGAATCATGATGAAGCAAAGTGAGGATGAAGCAAATTTTCGCTAAGTTAAAATCTGGGCGCTCACAGCATGACCATGCCTACTTCAAAGGGCTAAAACTTGAGCTACAGATGTTCGATTGATGTGCTTCCAGTTGCGTTGGAAAGCTGACATTCATAGCTTTTCAACGATATATAGAAATCCATATTTGGCATACAATTAAGGCAGGAACGGAAAGCATATTTAAGGGCCAAAAACAAGCAAAAATAAACCAAAATGCTTCCACCAAGGCTCGAAGAGGGAGACACAAGGAAACCAAGGAAGTCTGCCCTCAAGGAGAGCAGAATGCCCTCTTGGAGGGCAATGTCATGTTCTATTTAGGAAAATTCAAGGAAAAATTGCAACAACTTCCTCCACCAAGTTTCGAACACAAGACCTTCAAGGAAGTAAAGGCTTAGGCTTGGCGCACACAAGCGCATCATGGCACGGTCAAGGAATGTGGTGCACGCACAAGACACACCAAAGCAACATTGCCCTGCCCTCCACAACGGCAGGGCAGCATCTTCACACACCAAACGCGCACGCTAGCACCAACACGCACCATTTTCAGCCCTGCCCTCCACAAGGGCAGGGTCACAAGGGCAGGGCAGCCTCCTGGGAGCAATATATGGGCCAAAATTCAATTTAATTCAATTCCTCACCAAATTGAATCAAGGCCAACCAAAACCCATTTCTCCTCAAATTCAAAGCAAACAAATCCCACATCATCACTCAAAGGCACATGAATCAATTAAATTAGGATTTTCATTTTTGTAATTTGTTTTAATTGCATTTTCATTTTTCATTTTGTAAAGCCTATATAAAGGCATCAATTGGAGGCTCCATTAGAAAGGCTTGCTCCATTAGGGAGTAGTAGTAGTAGATAGCTCTCTCTTTGAGTTTTCATTTCTGTTTTGAATCTTGGGTAGAGATTGGAAGAAATTCTATTTTCATTCTCCATCTGCAACCTCTCTTGTTCTTCTTCTGCAAACTTTCAAGTGAATTGTGATTTGAATCAAAGTTTTCTTCATTGCTTTCATCTTTAATTTTCCTGCATCTTGTTTGTTGTTGGATCAAGGAAGGAATTGAGATCTAGACTTGTTTTCTAGTCTCATTGATTCCCTGAGATCCTCACTTGTCTCTTTAAATTTCACAATTGAGCTTAATTACATGTGTTGCTTCTTCAAGCAATTTTCCATTTCTGTTCAAATCTGCTGCACTTATTTCATCTTTTAATTCTCTACTTGATTGCTCTTTACATTTTCTTGTTGAATTTTAAATTTCCTGCACCCAATCCCCTTTACATTTAATGCAATTTACATTTCGTGCAATTTAAGTTTCAGCTCTTTTACTTTCTTGTTCTTTAAGTTTCCTGCAATTTTATTTTCTGCATCTTTTAAATTCCTTTTTTATGCAATTTTAATTTCTGCAACTTTAAATTTCCTGTCATTTACAATTCTGTTGACTATATTTCATCCAATATCCCTTTAATGTTAGCTTGACTAAACTAATCACCCACTAAAGTTGCTTGACCCATCAATCCATGTGGGATCGACCTCACTCTAAGTGAGTTATTACTACTTGATGCGACCCGGTATACTTGCCGCTTGGATTTGTGTGTTGGAAATTCATTTTTCCACAAAAACACCATCAAGTTTTTGGTGCCGTTGCCGGAGATTGATTAGATCAACAATGATTAAGTGGGTGAGAAGTCTAGATCAAGCATTTTTTTGTTTTTGTTCTCTGTTTTAAATTGATAGCAAGGTGTTTGAGTTATTGCCTCACTAAGAAATTCTATCTCTGTGACATGAATTTCAAATTTCATTGATGTTTACAAAATACAAATGGAGCTCAACTCATCTTATGGTCAAACAAAATTTTATGGGATATCACCCACCATCACCGATCTCTAATGGTGTTTGGGAATATCACCAAGAAAATACAAATTCTTAGCACTCCAGTCCATGGAGATTTGCTTCACAGACACAAGATGAGCAAGAAAATCATATGGGATATTTCCCTCCACCACAAAATGATGCAAGTCATAATTCCAATGGTGGCTGGGAAAGGAATTATAATGCTCCATATAATATTCATCCAAAGATATCATCACTTGACCATGCTTCAACAAAAAGCCCCTTTCAAAACTTACCACTCACACAAACTTCCAATAGCCAAAGAATCTCAAAGCTTGAGTCCATGCTCAAAAGATTTGCGGAGGAGAAAGAGAAATACCAAAAAGAACAAGAGAACTCCGTCAAAAATATGGAAGTGCAGTTAGGCCAATTGTCGAAAGCATGGAAGGAGAAAATGGAAAAACAAAAACAAAAGGTCCCTATATCAAGTGAAATTACAAAGAAGGAAGAGGTGGTGGAAACATTTGAACCTAAAACTGCACTTGAGATGACAAGAGAACCTGAACACTCACAACCTCCTCAAACTCCCCTGGACCAAAGATGCTCAACACTGATCAAAAAATATGAAGAAGAGATGAAGAAATGTTAGGAAGATCAACAAACCTCCTCAATGAAAAAGCTATTAAGTCAAATGTTGGGTGCAAAGAAAGGAGTGGAGGAGCAAGAAAGTGAGGAAGTCATTCCAGAAAATTTACACTCAAGTGAGGACAAGCTCATTGAACCACCAATTCAAAAGGCTCTGGATGAAGATCAAACTCCAAAAATCACACAGCAACCAATTCATGAATCCAAAGAAGTGAAGGCAA
>NC_029775.3:50805941-50809139 GCF_000817695.3 Arachis duranensis | reverse complement strand
AAATGTCTCTGTTTCTTGTGCCTTGATTGTTATCTTTCATTTTGCTTGCTTAAAACACATGTGCTACTAACATTGCATTGTGTAAGACATTCATGATCTATCTTAAGCCCCATAGCCATTGTTCTAATTGTTGCTTGAGGATGAGCAAGCATTCTGAGTTTGGCAAGGGAAAGAGGAAGAATAGAGGAAAAAGGACAACAATAATGAAGATGAACTACAAGGTTGTAGAGTTCCTTTTCTTCTCATTTGTTTCCAACACTTAAATTGCATGGTTGTCTTCATCTTTTCTGTTTACATGTGTGTATGAATAAAGCATAGCTTGAATTTTGAATTACAACATGGTGCTGTACCATTATGACTACCAACTTGAATCCTGTGGGTTCAAAAGCAATAAAACATCATGATCATAAACAAACAAGGAATTAAAGAAGAATTTAGCATGTGCATACAAGTATTGGAAAGCTAGTATGATTGATTGTTGCTGAATTGCATTGGATTTTATTTAATTGAAGTTTTTCATCTAGAAAATTTTGTGAAATCTTTTGAAATCATGAAAACCTTGAAGAAGCAAATATAATTAAAGCAAGAAAAGAAAAAGGGAAGGAATGAGAAAGATGAAGGCTCTGAGTACCAATGGCAACTGAGCTAGATAAAAGCATCAATCATTTACATCTCTTTTGTAATTGTAGCATGCATAGAAAACTAGCTTGCCATGAACATTAACTTGCTACTCTTCTTACCTTGGATTGTCAATTTCTATTGCATGATTCTTTTCTTGCTTGGGGACAAGCAAGGTTTAAGTTTGGTGTTGTGATGACAAGTCATCATATACCTATTTTTCTAGCTAATTTCACTTGTTTTATTAGTCTTTATGCACTTTCTTGCATCCTAAGTAAGTGATTTGGAATAAAATGCATAACTTATTTAGATCAAGCAACTACCATTAATTTGATGTTAACTTCTTTAAATCAAACAACCACCATGAAATTAATGTTAACTCATGAGGTTTAAGCTAAATTTAATTGATTTTTAATTGATTTATAAGTCTTGTGAATTTAGTGATACTTGGAGTGGTTGTTTTGGTTTAATGTAGGTGAAGTAAAGAAGAAAAGAGGAAAGCGTGGCTTAAGGAAGCGTGGCCCAAGGAGAAAAAGGCGTGGCGCATAATGGAGGAAGCAAGCATTACCCTCCACAAGGGCACACTGCCCTCTAGGAGGGCAACATAAGGGAACAAAGCTTGAAAGGCAACTCTGCCCTGCCCACGACAAGGGCGCCAAAAACTTGATGTGCGGAAAACGATCCAACACAAAACTCACCGGCAAGTGTACCGGGTCGCATCAAGTAATAATAACTCACATGAGTGAGGTCGATCTCACAGGGATTGAAGGATTGAGCAATTTTAGTTTAGTGGTTGATTTAGTCAAGCGAATTAAGTTTTGGTTGAGTGGGTTGTATTTAACAGAAGCTAAATTGCTTGGAATGTAAAGGGAGAGGGGGAAATTGCAGTAAATTAAAGAGCAGGAAAGTAAACTTGCTGAATCTTAAAGAACAAGAAAGTAAATGACTGAAACTTAAAGTGCAAGAAATGTAAATTGCAGTAACTTAAAATGCAAGTAATATAGATTGCTTGAATGTAAAAGGGATTTGAGGACTGGGATTTCAGAATCTAAGCAAAGAGAAATTGAATTGCCACAATTAATAGAGCAGAAATTGAATTAGAAGCAATTAGAACTCAAACAGTAAAGAAATTAAGTACAGCAAAGGTTCACAGAAGAACCAAAAGGAAATTGGGATCTCAGGACTCCAGAGACTAGGTAGCAAAGCCTAGATCTCAATTGCCCTCCCAGATCAAAGTTCTCAAAGCAATTGACAAGAAATTGAAGAAGAAGCAGTAAAGGGAATGTAAATGAATTCAATTATGTAGAAGAGAAATTAAAGAGCTCTTGAGTGGAGATTAAGACAGAATTTCCTCAATTCTTAACACCCAAGACAGAATTTCCTCGAGCAAGAACGAGGAAGAAGAGAGATCAATTCCCCTCCCTAAATCTCTGAAATCTCGGTCAAGTCTCTCAAAGAAAAGTTGCAAAATTCAAAGCTCTAAAGAAAGTGCAAAATTCAAAAGTCAAGTAAAAAATCCTAATTACATCAAACTAGCTCCTATTTATACACTTTCTATTCTTGGATCTTGGGATTTGGATGGGCTTTTGATTTGGTGAAGAAATGAATTAAATTGGATTTTTAATTCAATTTTTGGCCCATGAAAGATTGCTTCCAGGAGGTTGCCCTGCCCTTGTGGAGGGCAGGGTAGGATTTGGTGCGTGCGGCCATGGTGCGGGCGTGGCGTGCGAGCTTGGTGCGCAGGATGCTGCCCTGCCCTCGCGGAGGGCAGGGCAGAAAAGTTTGGTGCGCCAGATTGGTGCCTTGTAGTAAGCATAGGTGAACTTTTTCTTTGAATTTCTTCCCTTGGTGAGCCCGATACTGCCCTTGAGGAGGGCAGGACAATGTTTTGATCTTCTTGATTCCAAGGCACAGATTTGTACTCTGCCCTTGTCGTGGGCAGGGCAGAGTTGCCTTTCAAGCTTTGTTCCCTTATGTTGCCCTCCTAGAGGGCAGTGTGCCCTTGTGGAGGGCAATGCTTGCTTCCTCCATTATGCGCCACGCCTTTTTCTCCTTGGGCCACGCTTCCTTAAGCCACGCTTTCCTCTTTTCTTCTTTTCTTCACCTACAATAAACCAAAACAACCACTCCAAGTATCACTAAATTCACAAGGCTTATAAATCAATTAAAAATCAATTAAATTTAGCTTAAACCTCATGAGTTAACATTAATTTCATGGTGGTTGTTTGATTTAAAGAAGTTATGCATTTTCACTCCAAATCACTTACTTAGGATGCAAGAAAGTGCATAAAGACTAATAAAACAAGTGAAATTAGCTTGAAAAATGGGTATATGATGACTTGTCATCACAACACCAAACTTAAATCTTGCTTGTCCCCAAGCAAGCATCAAAATTAAGAGCAATTGAAATGAATTAAGAAAAGAACACATATCCTTATTAGGCATATAGCAGAACTTGATTTATGGGATCTTTATGCAGACAATGATAACTCAAGTTATTGTTTGCTGTTACATAATATACATTTTTCATCAAAGGCTTGCTAAACTTGCTGTTATAAGACTCACTTTTTAATTACTCCC
>NC_029775.3:50800631-50805433 GCF_000817695.3 Arachis duranensis | reverse complement strand
CCCTTGTAGTGGGCAGGGCAGAGTTGCCTTTCAAGCTTTGTTCCCTTATGTTGCCCTCCTAGAGGGCAGTGTGCCCTTGTGGAGGGCAATGCTTGCTTCCTCCATTATGCGCCACGCCTTTTTCTCCTTGGGCCACGCTTCCTTAAGCCACGCTTTCCTCTTTTCTTCTTTTCTTCACCTACAATAAACCAAAACAACCACTCCAAGTATCACTAAATTCACAAGGCTTATAAATCAATTAAAAATCAATTAAATTTAGCTTAAACCTCATGAGTTAACATCAAATTAATGGTAGTTGCTTGATCTAAAGAAGTTATGCATTTTCATTCCAAATCACTTACTTAGGATGCAAGAAAGTGCATAAAGACTAATAAAACAAGTGAAATTAGCTTGAAAAATGGGTATATGATGACTTGTCATCAAAGCTCTTTAAAATGACTGCACTGCATTCTTCAGTGAGAAAAACTTTTTTATTTTCTCTCCAATCCTTCTTATGACTTAAGATCTCTTTCATGAACTTAGCATAAGAGGGTATTTGCTCAAGTGCCTCTGCAAATGGAATCTTTATTTCAAGAGTCCTTAGATAGTCTGCAAAGCGGGCAAATTGCTTATCCTTTTCTGCTTGGCGGAGTTTCTGAGGATAAGGCATCTTGACTTTATATTCTTCAACCTTAATTGCTGTAGGTTTATTCCTTACAGAGGTGGTTGGAGAAGCCTTTTTAGAGGGATTACTACCAGCACTCTCAGGTGTCTGATTCCCCATTGGCGTTTGAACACCAGGATTGGGTGAAGAATGGGCGTTTAACGCCAACTTTTCCCCCTTTTCTGGCATTTGAACGCCAGAACTGGGCAGGGAATGGGCGTTTAACGCCAGCTTTCCCCCCTTTATGGCGTTTGAACGCCAAGAGTATTCCTTTCTGGGCTCCTACTGTCCTCAGAGGGATTTTGGACAGTGGTTTAGTTATCCTCTGTCAATTGTTCCTTTATTGGCTTTTTGCTTCTTTGAGCAGTGTTATTCAATGTCTTCCTACTCCTCAGTTGAACTGCTTGGCATTCTTCTATTATTTGTTTAGATAACTGCTGTTTTGCCTGATTCAACTGTGATTCTATGTTCTTGTTAGCAATTTTAGTTTCTTGGAGCTTCTCTTTAAATTCTGCTAACTGTTTTGTCATCAGGTGTAATTGCTGATTAAGCTCAACCATCTGTTGTTGAGGAGTAGGATCAGTGGCTACTGCCATAACTTCTTCTTTTGTAGAGGACTCATTGCTAGAGTACAAATGTTGATTTCTAGCAACAGTATCTATAAGCTCTTGAGCTTCTTCAATCGTCTTCCTCATATGTATAGATCCACCAGCTGAGTGGTCTAGAGACATCTGAGCTTTTTCTGTAAGCCCATAGTAGAAGATGTCTAACTATACCCACTCTGAAAATATTTCAGAGGGGCATTTTCTTAGCATACCTCTATACCTCTCCCAGGCATTAAAAAGGGATTCATTATCCTCTTGTTTAAAGCCTTGGATGTCCAGCCTTAGCTATGTCATCCTTTTTGGAGGGTAAAATTGATTCAGGAATTTGTCTGATAACTGTCTCCATGTTTTTATGCTTGCTGTGGGTTGGTTATTCAACCACCTCTTAGCTTGATCTTTTACAGAAAATGGAAACAATAATAATCTGTAGACATCCTGATCCACCTCTTTATCATGTACTGTGTCAGTAATTTGTAAGAATTGTGCCAGAAACTCAGTAGGTTCTTCCTGTGGAAGACCGGAATACTGGCAATTTTGCTGCACCATGATAATGAGTTGAGGATTTAGCTCAAAGCTGCTTGCTTTAATGGGAGGTATACAGATGCTACTCCCATATGCAGCTGTAATGGGGTTAGCATATGACCCCAGAGTCCTTCTGGACTGCTCAATTTCACTTAGGTCCATGATGGAGAAAGGGAATATGATATGGATTCATGAGTAAAGTAAAATTGTTTTTTTTTTAAATAACCGAAAATAATGAAATAAAATAAATGGAAAATAAAATAAGAATTTGAAAACCAAAAGAGAATAAAATCAAAGCAAATTGAAAACTAAATTAAGTAATCAATTAAAAAGATATGATTGAAAATTATTTTGAAAAAGATTTGATTTTTTCTGAAAAAGACTTGAAAAGATCAATTTTTTTTGAAATTAGAATTTTGACTTGACTAAAAAAAAAGATATGATTTTGAAAATCTTTGACTAATTTAATGCAAAATTTTGAAAATTATGGGTAAAATAAGGAAAGGATAATTTTTTTATTTTTAGATTTTAATGAGGAAAGAGAAAAACATCAAAAAGACACTAAACTTAGAATTTTTAAGGATTAAGAAAGGACTAAGAACATGCAAATTCGAAAAATTAAAAGAAAACAAAAGCATGCAATTGACACCAAACTTAAAATATGAAACTAAACTCAAATAAAAGACTCTAAACCAACAAAAATAAAACAGTCCTAATCTAAGCAACAAGATAAACCGTCAGTTGTCCAAACTCGAACAATCCCTGGCAACGGCGCCAAAAAACTTGGTGCACGAAATTGCAATCACACTTTTGCAATTCCGCAAAACTAACCAGCAAGTGCACTGGGTCGTCCAAGTAATACCTTACGTGAGTAAGGGTCGATCCCACAGAGATTGTCGGCTTGAAGCAAGCTATGGTTATCTTGTAACTCTTGGTCAGGATATCAATAATTATCAGGGTAGATTGTGAAAAGTAAAAGAACATGAAATAAGAACTTGTTTTGCAGTAATGGAGAACATGTTGAGGTTTTGAAGATGCTCTATCTTCTGAATCCCTGCTTTCCTACTGTCTTCTTCTTCAAGCACGCAAGACTCCTTCCATGGCAAGCTGTATGTAGGGTTTCACCGTTGTCAATGGCTACCTCTCATCCTCTCAGTGAAAATGTTCAACGCGCTCTGTCATAGCACGGCTAATCATCTGTCAGTTCTCAATCAGGTTGGAATAGAATCCAGTGATTCTTTTGTGTCTGTCACTCATGCCCAGCCATCAGGAGTTTGAAGCTCGTCACAATCTTTCAATCCCTGAATCCTACTCAGAATACCACAGACAAGGTTTAGACCTTCCGGATTCTCTTGAATGCCGCCATCAATTCTAGCTTATACCACGAAGATTCTGATTAAGGAATCCAAGAGATATCTACTCAATCTAAGGTAGAACAGAGGTGGTTGTCAGGCACACATTTATAGGTGAGAATGATGATGAGTGTCACAGATCATCACATTCATCAAGTTTAGGAACAAGTGATATCTTAGAATAGAAGCAAGCGTGATTGAATGAAAAACTGTAGTAATTGTATTAATCCATCAAGACACAGCAGAGCTCCTCACCCCCAACCATGAGGTTTAGAGACTCGTGCTGTAGAAGATATCGTTGAAAATACGTAAGTGATAATGGTGATCATTGGCTTCAGCCCCAGAGAGGGAACCAGAAGAACCAAGATGTCTGATACAATAACAAAAGGTCCTATTTGTAAAGAACTAGTAGCTTAGGTTTTACAAAGATGAGTAATTGACATAAAAATCCTCTTCCGGGCCCACTTGGTGTGTGCTTGGGCTGAGCATTGAAGCTTTCATGTGTAGAGACTTTTTTTGGAGTTAAACGCCAGCTTTTATGCCAGTTTGGGCGTTTAACTCCAATTTTTGTGCCAGTTCCGGCGTTAAAACGCTGGAAATTCTGAAGCTGATTTGCAACGCCGGTTTGGGCCATCAAATATCGGGCAAAGTATGGACTATTATACATTGCTGGAAAGCCCAAGATGTATACTTTCCAACACAATTGAGAGCACCCCAATTGTGCTTCTGTAGCGCCAGAAAATCTACTTCGAGTGCAGGGAGGTCAGAATCCAACAGCATCTGCAGTCCTTTTCAGCCTCTGAATCAGATTTTTGCTCAGGTCCCTCAATTTCAACCAGAAAATACCTGAAATCACATAAAAACACACAAACTCATAGTAAAGCACAAAAAAGTGAATTTTAAATAAAAACTAATAAAAACATACTAAAAACTAACTAAAATGTACTAAAAACATACTAAAAATAGTGTCAAAAAGTGTATAAATTATCCGCTCATCAGTGACACACTTGTAATCACATATAGTCCCCTCCACCGGGATTTTAATTTTCTAGGGAATAATTTGAGTCTAGAGTTGAATAGCAGGACCTTTTGTCCTGGTTCAAAGACTCTGGTTGACAATTTCTTGTCATGCCATCTTTTTGCTTTCTCCTTGTAAATTTTTGCATTTTCGAAAGCATTAAGCCTGAACTCCTCTAGCTCATTCAACTGGAGCAATCTTTTCTCTCCAGCTAATGTAGCATCAAGGTTTAGGAATCTGGTTGCCCAGTAGGCTTTGTGTTCCAATTCCACGGGCAGATGACAGGCTTTACCATTGATGAGCGGATAATTTGTATGCTTTTTGGCATTGTTTTTAGTATGTTTTTAGTATAATCTAGTTAGTTTTTAGTATATTTTTATTAGTTTTTAGCTAAAATTCACTTTTCTGGACTTTACTATGAGTTTGTGTGTTTTTCTGTGATTTCAGGTATTTTCTGGCTGAAATTGAGGGTCCTGAGCAAAAATCTGATTCCGAGACCAAAAAGGACTGCAGATGTTGTTGGATTCTGACCTCCCTGCACTCGAAGCGGATTTTCTGGAGCTACAGAAGCCCAATTGGCGCGCTCTCAACGGCGTTGGAAAGTAGACATCCTGGGCTTTCCAGCAATATATGATAGTCCATACTTTGCCCAAGATTTGATG
>NC_029775.3:50793597-50799976 GCF_000817695.3 Arachis duranensis | reverse complement strand
CTATGCTGTGACAGAGCATATGCAATCGTTTTCACTGAGAGGATGGGAGGTAGCCATTGACAACAGTGAAACCCTACATATAGCTTGCCATGGAAGGAGACTTGCGTGTTTGAAGAAGAAGACAGTAGGAAAGCAGAGATTCAGAAGATGGAGCATCTCCAAACCTCAACCTATTCTCCATTACTGCAAAACAAGTAATCATTTCATGTTCTTTTGCTTTTCGCAATCAATCCTGATAATTTTTGATATCCTGACTAAGATTTACAAGATAACCATAGCTTGCTTCAAGCCGACAATCTCTGTGGGATCGACCCTTGCTCACGCAAGGTATTACTTGGACGACCCAGTACACTTGCTGGTTAGTTGTGCGGGATTGCAAAAGTGTGATTGCAATTTCGTGCACCAACCGTACACAAGTTGGTATGGAGAAGTTCATTTAGGAGTCTTGAATGCTATTCTGTATGCCCACAGAGCGTCATCCAAACTTTTTGCCCAATCCTTTCTACGGGCCATTATAGTTCATTCCAGGATTCTTTTTAGTTCTCTATTCGAGACCTCAGCTTGCCCATTTGTCTGTGGATGGTATGGAGTTGCTACCTTGTGGCTAATTCCATACCAGACCATAGCAGAGTAAAGCTGTTTATTGTAGAAATGAGTGCCTCCATCACTGATTATTGCTCTGGGGACACCAAATCTACTGAAGTGTGTTTCAGGAGGAACTTTATCAGTGTTTTAGTATCACTAGTAGGTGTTGCAATTACCTCTACCCATTTAGATACATAGTCTACTGCCACCAGAATATAAGTGTTTGAGTATGAAGGTGGGAAAAGCCCCATGAAGTCAATACCCCATACGTCAAACAATTCAATCTCTAAGATCCCTTGCTGAGGCATGGCGTAACCATGAGGCATATTACCAGCTCTCTGGCAACTATCACAGTTTTGTACAAACTCTCGGGAGTCTTTATAGAGAGTAGGCCAGTAGAAGCCACATTGGAGGACTTTTGTGGCTGTTCGCTCACTTCCGAAATGTCCTCCATATTGTGATCTATGGCAATGCCAAAGGATCCTCTGTGCTTCTTCTCTAGGTATGCACCTACGAATTAATTCATCTGCGCATATCTTAAAGAGATATGGTTCATCCCACAAGTAGTACTTTGCATCAGAAAGTAATTTTTTCGTTTGCTGCCTGCTGTACTCTTTGGGTATGAACCTTGCAGCCTTATAGTTTGCAATTTCTGCAAACCATGGTACTTCCTGAATGGCAAAGAGTTGCTCATCTGGAAAAGTTTCAGAGATCTCAGTGACGGGGAGGGACGCCCCTTCTACTAGTTCTATCCAAGACAGGTGATCTGCCACTTGATTTTCTGTCCCTTTTCTGTCTCTTATTTCTATATCAAACTCTTGCAGAAGCAGCACCCACCTTATGAGCCTGGGTTTTGAATCCTGCTTTGTGAGTAGATATTTAAGAGCAGTATGGTCAGTGTGCACGATCACCTTTGATCCTACCAAATAGGATCTGAACTTGTCAATGGCATAAACCACTGCAAGAAATTCCTTTTATGTGGTTGTGTAATTCTTCTGTGCATTATTTAGGACACGGCTGGCATAATAAATGACATGCAGAAGTTTGTCATGCCTCTGTCCCAAAACTGCACCAATGGCATGATCACTGGCATCACACATCAGTTCGAATGGTAATGTCTAGTTTGGTGCAGAAATGACTGGTGCTGTAACCAGCTTGGCTTTCAGGGTCTCAAACGCCTGCAGACGCTCTGTGTCAAATATAAATGGTGTGTCAGCAGCTAGCAGATTACTTAGAGGTTTTGCGATTTTTGAAAAATTATTTATAAACCTCCTATAGAATCCTACATGCCCCAAAAAGCTTCTGATTGCCTTAACATTGGAAGGTGGTGGTAATTTTTCAATTACCTCTACCTTAGCTTGATCTACCTCTATTCCTCTATTCGAGATCTTGTGCCCTGATGCATGAAAACTTGTCTCTCAACAAATTTCCCTTCGGTAAGTATACCAAATTGTCGTCAAGTAAAACTCACAATAGAGTGAGGTCGAATCCCACAAGGATTGATTGGTCAAGCAACTTTAGTTAGAAGAATGTGCTAGTTGAGCTAAACAGAATTTAGATTGAGATGCAGAAATTTAAATGACTGGAAAGTAAATAACAGAAATTAAAGTGCAGAATCTTAAATGGGGATTTGGGGTAATGAGCATGAAATTAAATGGCAGAAAGTAAAGAGAATGGGTAAGATCAGAAATGGGGAAATCATTGGGTTTAGGAGATGTTGCATTCTCCAGATCAAGTTTATTCTCATCTCTTCCTCAATCAATGCATTCATTGATCTCCTTAGCAATCTTAAGTGATTAGATCCCAATTCCTTGGCAATCTAATCTCTCTAAGCTTGAACAGTTCCCCAATTCCTTGATTTAATTACTCATGGGAAGAGATGAAGTGTGGTCACTGATTATACCACATGTATTTCCAAATCAAAGTGTTGGGAGGATTACATGTCACTATATCCACCCAGACCCCAATTTGGTCCAACATGAGAAAGCATTTCTAACATGATCTCCTCATCCCTTTTCCAAGGCTCAAAGGAGATCCAATTATGGAGAGTTTCTTTTCCAAGACAACTAACCAATTGAATTAAGATCGAAAGCTTTTTAGTAAGATCAAGAGAAAAGAAAGAAGAAGAAGAATGAAAACAATAATTGATCCATCAAATTACAACAGAGCTCCTTAACCCAATGAAAGGGGTTTAGTTGTTCATAGCTCTAGAAATGAAAAATGGCAGAAAAGAAGAATCCATGCTAAAAGTGCAAAAAAGTAAATCTATAGAGAGTAGTTCCCAAATGTGCCAAGCTTCTCTATAGTTCAAAACTACTCCTATATATACTACTCCTCTTAATCTTCTAGTGAGTTTTTCAAGTCTTGGATGTGGGCTTTGGATCTTGAGTTGAAGCAGTTCTCATCTTTAGTGGGCCCAACTTGCAGAGAATATGAATTAGGCTTTGGGTATTTAGTAAGATTTAACGTTGATTGCCATTGTGGGTTCGAGAACGTTAGTGGCATTCACTTTTTCCACTAACGTTCCAACCTCATATATCCACGTTAAATCCAACGTTAGTGGTCTTAACGTGACCACTAACGTTGCTTTTTATAAACTTGGCCAACGTTATTGGGACTCACTTTTCCCAATAACGTTGGCTTATACCCTTTCGCAAATGTTAATAGGAATCACTTTTCCCATTAACGTTGCTTAGTGCCCCTTTGTTCCTACGTTAGAGGCCACGTTAGTATAGCTAACATGACTCTTAACGTAGGTGTGATCCACCTTCGAGAGCGTTAGTGACACTCACCTTTGTCACTAACGCTCCAAATGCCACATTCTCTACGTTGGAACTCACGTTAACTATGTTAACGTGGCTCTTAACGTAGTAGTGATGCCATCTTCCAACGTTAGTGACAAAAGTGAGTGTCACTAACGTTGGCTCTTTGATCTCAACTCCACGTTAACTTTCACGTTAATAGTCTTAACGTGAAAGTTAACGTAGGCAATGCTAGTTGGTTCAACGTTAGTGACAAAAGTGAGTGTCACTAACGTTGGCTCTTGTTTTTCTCTTCCACGTTAGAGTTCATGTTAACTAAGTTAACGTGACTCTTAACGTGGATCATTGCCAAGTTCTCCAACGTTAGTGGTGTTCACTTTTTCTCTTAACATTGGAGTTCCTTTTTCTTCTACGTTAACTACCACGTTAACTTAGTTAACGTGGCAAGTAACGTGAGCTGTGGATGGCTTCGCAGGCGTTATTGGTGATCACTTTTCTCATTAACGTTGCAAAATTTACCATTCCACGTTAGTGTTCAGGTTAACTAGGTTAACGTGAATACCAACGTGGTTCTTCCTTGCTTCCTTTGCCCTGAAAACAAGCAATTAAAGTGCATCAAAGCTCTAGCCAAAGTCATGAGATTATGCATCATCAATTTATCATGCAATTCTAGCAAAATACTCATGAGTTTATGCAAAGTTCACAAAAGTTGCTTGAATCAAAGTGTAAGTGTAATTTCTTCCAAAACATGCCTTATTCACTAAGAAAATGCATGAAACTACCCTAAAACAATAAAGAAAAGGTCAGTGAAACTGGCCTAGATGCCTTGGCATCACAACACCTAACTTACAGCTTGCTTGTCCCAAAGCAAGTACTGAAACATAAGAAGAATGAAATGAAATAACAAGAAGATAAAATAGAAGTAGCATTCCTGGTTTATGTGGTTTCATGCATAGCAACTTAGGGTCTTTCCCTCTAGGTTTCAAGCCTTTATCAAATCCTTAGTCACTTTCTTGATTGCACTCTTCGAGACTTCTTTTTTATTGATCCTTCCTTCTTTTTTAAAGTTTATTTTTCTTTTTGCTAACTGCTTTGTAAGAGGGCGACTCTTTATGATAAGCTTTCAGCCAACACTCCCGAACCAGTTGGTTCAAGGTGCTAGGTGTTAAGACACGCCTAAGGACTTACTCCCTCAAGTCTATTTCCCTCATACATACACACCACAGGCATATGGTTTGTTATTTTTCCTTTCTTGAGACCTTGGTGTCCAGCACCTCTTTGGGTTATTAAGTGTTTTGTAGCGAAGGTTACTCTTGATAGTGGACTTTCAGCTGATAATCCCAGATTAGTTAATCCAAGTTACCAAGTGATAATGCACCCCTAAGAGCTTATTCATCCAAGTATATCCTTTGTACATAAACACCACAGACACATGCCTCAATTTTGAAACCCTTGATGCCTAGCATTGTTTCTTATTATGTTTCTTTCCTTTTCACTTTTATTGCTCTTCCTCTTTTCTTATTGGGATCTTATTGTTTAGCTAGTCTCAAGGGGTGTGTCTCAAACAAAGGACTTAGGATAGATAGTTGCTTTCTTTCCTTCTTTGGTGAACCAACTTAGCTTACTAATCAACCTACCACAAACATTCAGAATGCACTTTATAAAATAACTTCACTCTTGTTCTTTTCATACATTTTCTTTTTGATTAACTTAAAGAGACAAGCATACAAGTAAGAAAGGTAAAAGTGAACACTTAAGACATTAAGCTAGCACACTTAGCCTAAGCAATAAAACATAAATGCATAATTGAAAGTCCTAAACTACCATGGAAGCATATTCTATTTCATACAGGATTTTCCTTATTTAAAGCTTTGAAAAAGGTAAACTAAGAAGGAACTTCACCACCTTTCACTTATTGGTATGCTCATGTTCTTCTGCTCCCTTGGGATTCTCCTTGATTACTTGAGTCTCCATTCCCCTTGCGCTTCCCCATCAACTTTTTCCAGAAACCAGCATCCTCCATCTTCTTCTTCAATGCTTCCTTTTGCTGTTTCACCTTCCCCTCTTCTTGTTCTATTAAGTTCTTGCGAACTTCCTCATAACTTGGGATGTCGGGGTGCAAGTGATGCATATGCTCAGTCATATAGTTTAACCTTGCCGGAGTGTTGACGCTGAATTCTTCTCGATGCAGTTGCCTTCCTTCATTGAGCACACTGAATTCGTTGAATACTTTCATCTGATTCATCTGGCGTCGATTGAGTTCCTGGAGGCTGATGTGTGGAAAACGATCCAACACAAAACTCACCGGCAAGTGTACCGGGTCGCATCAAGTAATAATAACTCACATGAGTGAGGTCGATCCCACAGGGATTGAAGGATTGAGCAATTTTAGTTTAGTGGTTGATTTAGTCAAGCGAATCAAGTTTTGGTTGAGTGGGTTGTAATTAACAGAAGCTAAATTGCTTGAAATGTAAAGGGAGAAGGGAAATTGCAGTAAATTAAAGAACAGGAAAGTAAAATAGACTGAATCTTTAAAGAACAAGAAATTAAATGACTGAAACTTAAAGTGCAAGAAATGTAAATTGCAGAAACTTAAAGTGCAAGAAATGTAAATTGCTTGAATGTAAAAGGGATTTGAGGACTGGGATTGCAAAATCTAAACAAAGAGAAAGTAAATTGCAACAATTAATAAAGGAGAAGATGAATTGGAATAAACTGAAATTCAACAGAAAATGAAATTAAAGTGCAGCAGGTTCACAGAAGAACCAAAAGTAAATTGTGGTCTTAGGTCTCAAGAGACTAGGTAGCAGAGCCTAGATCTCTATTTGCCTTCCCAGATCCAAGTTCACAAAGCAATTGACAAGAAATTGAAGAGGAAGCAGTAAAGAGAATGTAAATTGATTCAATTATGCAGAAAGAAAACTAAAGAGTTCTTGAGTGGAGATTGAGACAGAATTTCCTCAATTCCAAACACCCAAGAATTAAAACAAAGAAATTAAAAATGCCCAAGCAAGAACGAGGAAGAAGAGAGA
>NC_029775.3:50792004-50792690 GCF_000817695.3 Arachis duranensis | reverse complement strand
GCTCACTAATTCTTCCTAGGATCATTGATGCCCAGCATCTCTTTGGATAACTAATTGTTCTGTATCTAAGTTGCTCTTTATTGTGGATTTTCAATTGGTCATCCCAAATCAGTTGATCTAAGTGACCGGGTTTCAAAATACCCCTTAGAATTTACTCATCCAAGCAGATCTCAGTACAAGAACACCACAGGCATATGTCCTAAGGTTCAAGCTATTGGTGTCCAACCTTTATTCTTTGTTTTTCTTGCCATTTTGGCTTTTTCTTTCCCCTTTTCTTTCTGTTTTTGTTACCAAGGGCTTTTTCATTATTGATAAGAGTCTTTGTAACCGCAAGTTAACTCACAATTGAATGAGAATGATATTATGCAACAATTATTTCATGAGTTATGCATTTAATCAAACACATATACCACCACTAACTTCCATTCATACTTATGCAACATTGGATATTTCACTTTTCAATTCAAACCAAACTCTTTTATTTAAGCATATGGGAAACAAAACAATATTTAAAGCTAAGTGATGGATACAAGCATTATGCAGACTTGGTATTTTTTTCACAAACAATTTCACTTGTAGCTAGATGAGCACTTTAGCAAGAAATACAATGGTTCCCATGTTCGAAACAATACACAACAGCAAGGATTAAGTTCAGATACAACCTTTGAAGTTGCAGCCCTTTGATT
>NC_029775.3:50790164-50791869 GCF_000817695.3 Arachis duranensis | reverse complement strand
GTCCTTCCTCTCTTTGTGCTCTCCTTTGTCTAGGAGCTACTACCCCTTCTTGGTCTTCTTCTTCATTCATTCCTTCCATGCTCTTCTTAGTGATCCCTTTTCCTTTTTTCACCTTTTCTGTATCCTCATCTTCAAAGATTACTCCAGCTTTGTCACATAGCCTTTGAATGGTGCTTGGGTGTCCAAGACCTTTTGATTTGCTTGTGCTATCGGCCATTTCTTGAATACTGTTGGCTATGAGTTGTGCAATGTTGATCTCACCTCCATGCAAGATGCAGTATGTCAAGAGTGCTTGTTTGATTGTGACCCAAGAGGCATTTTCAGTAGGAAGGATAGATCTCCTCACTATTTCATACCATCCCTTAGCCACAGGAGTAAGATTTATCCTCCTTATGTGACTTGGAATTCCCTTTGAATCTCTTTCCCAATCTGTATTCTCCACACATAACCCCTGCAAGATCTCATCAGGATTGTTTTCTATCTGCAATCTGGTTTCATAACTAGGTTCTGCATAGGTTATGGTTCTTAACTTGAGGGCTCTTGTGATAGCAGCTGGGCTAAAACTCACTTCAACCCCTCTGACATAACTTGTGTAGGGAGCACTATTTTTGTTTTCTTTTGCAGCATTTGCATAGAACTCCCTAATCATAACTGCACTGATATCAACAAGAGGAGCACATAAAAGTTCCCACCTTCTTTCTTTAGTGATTTGCCTCATAATGAGATATTCCCCGTCTCTCAACTCAAGGCCTTTCTCATAAATGACATTCTTTGTCTCCATGAACCTATGATATCTCCCTTCATGGAATTGGGATCTAAATTTGGTTGCATCAAAGGATGGAGGTTCGGTTACCATAGGTTCCTTTCCTGGCCTTCTTTTTGAACTTGAAGAGGCCATCAGATTTGAGGTAAGAAGAAAGAAAAAATGAGAGTAGAAGAAATATGTGTTGTGTTTGGGAAGAGTTTTGGTTCGGTTTTGATGTGTGAGGTAAGGGAATTATATTGGTTTTGGAAGTGGAAGAGAGTATGGTTTTCATATGAAAGTGGCTTGAATGAGAATGTGTATACCGTGTTGGTGCCAACGGCTACATATAGGCCAAGTCTTCAAGCTTCTCAACAAAACCACAATGAATGAATGAAGAAGGAACCGTTAGTGCTCATGAAGGGCTGAGATTGAGTTGGTCATCTCAAGGACTCATGGAATGGACGGTTTGCATGCATTGTTGAGGCTTTGACAAGGATCCTTCTTCCATTGGCTGCATGTATCTCGGTGTTCAATGTTGCATGCATGCAAATTTTGTTCCCCATGAGCGCGTTCTCCTAGGCACATGTGACCTTCCTTACATAGCTTCTCCTAGCCGTGACCTCTCCTAGCTTTTGTCTTAATCTTTTTCTCCCACCTGAATCAAAACAGCTAGCTTAGAACATTAATATAATCATTGGAAACTTATTTTGCAAGGATAAAATAAATTGTTTTGGTTTGTTTAAAAAAAAATTTTTTGTGATCAATTGTGTCCCTAAATAAAATGCTAAAAGTTGGTGAACACCAAACTTATCTTTTATTGAGGGGACGGCTTAACAATGCAAACCGTTCTCACAATTGATGCATTTTTTTTAAAAAATTTGACGTATGATCCCTTGTCCGTATGGTTTTGAGTCCATGATTGGGAAATGATTTTCTGAACATTGTTGCACATGCAGACAC
>NC_029775.3:50787088-50789648 GCF_000817695.3 Arachis duranensis | reverse complement strand
TTTTTTGAAAAATGAACTTGGGTGTGCCTTAAGGTACACCGAACTTAGAAGTTTGCCATGTGCTTCAAAATGATATATGCATTTACCAGGCATGAAAATTCAAAATCATATTCAGAGGACTCATAGCTTATTAAATGAAAGAGAAGACAGAAATCTTAAACCATGGGTTGCCTCCCATGAAGCGCTCTTTTATTGTCATTAGCTTGACATTGAACTCCTTTTAGGGTGGTTGATGTTGGTGATGTCTCAACTTGTCACCTCTCACTGTCAGCTTTCTCTGCGTGCCTTGATGCTCAATTTCCATATGCTCAAGAGAAAGTATTTGGTTGACAGTGTAATAATCTTCTGTTCCCAGCTGTTGATATACTAGTTGCACCTTATCACCTTTAGAAAATCCTTCAGTTGGGATTTTCTTGTTCTTCCAACCTTTGTGAGCCTTTTTCTTGCTCTTCATCTTTTTCTTTCTTGTTGATCTTTCTTTCTTGACAGTTACTTGGGTTGTAATACCTTCCTTCTTACTTATCACCCCTGCTTCTGTTGGTTCCTTTTGAATCCCTTTTTTTTCTTGCATCTGTTTGTTTTTCTGTTCTACTTCCTTGTCAGTTGATTGCTTTGGAAGAAGATCATCACTTATTTTGCTTGTTTCTTCATCCCTTTGTAATTCTGGAAAGACTTTCAGGATGATGCTCTCCTCATGCATCCTGAGGGTTAACTCTCCTTGCTCTATATCCACAATGGCTCTAGCAGTGGCCAAAAATGGTCGACCAAGTATTATGGAGTCATTTCCATGTTCTGAAGAATCTAGGATCACAAAATCTACTGGGTAGATAAACTTGTCAACCTTAACTAAAAGGTTCTCAATCAGCCCTTTAGGATATACTATTGATTGGTCCACCAATTCCAAGGACATCCGTGTTGGTTTCACATCCTCTATGCCAAGCTTTTTCACTAAAGAGTATGGGATCAGATTTATGCTTGCTCCTAAATCGCACATCCCCTTGTTGATGAATAGGTTTCCAATAGTGCATGGTAAGAAGAAACCTACAGGGTCTTCAAGCTTAGGAGGGAGTCTCAGGGTCTTCAAGCTTGGGAGGGAGTCCCTTTTTAATGAGTGCACTGCATTCTTCACTGAGCATTACGGTCTCTTTTTCATTCCACTGTCTCTTCTTGTTAATGAGCTCTTTTAAGAACTTGGCATATAAAGGCATTTGTTCCAAGGCCTCTGCCAAAGGTATGTTGATTTCCAACTTCTTGAAAGTCTCAAGAAATTTGTGGAAATGCTGATCCTTTGTTTCCTTGTGAAGTCTCTGTGGATAAGGCAGTGGTGGTGTTGAGCTCTTCTCCACTTGATGCTATCTTGGGGTTGGTTCTTCCATGATTTGCTTTCCTTTCTTCAAATTCTGTGGTTTGCTATTCTCTTCTGTGAGTTCTCCTGGGACATTCTTGGTCATCATGTCCTTGTTGATGGCTTCATCATTCTTTGTTGGCTCAGTGTCATTATGCTTGGTTGCCCCTTGGTTACCATCTGTTAACACTTTTCCACTTCTTAGTTGCACGACCTTGCATTCTTCCTTTGGGTTGGGAATGGTGTCACTAGGTAGTGAACTTGATGGCTTCTCAACAGAAATCTGTTTGGAGATTTGCCCAATTTGCCTTTCCAAGTTCTTCATTGAGGCTTCTTGGTTCTTTGTTGTTAATTCCTGGTTCTTCATCAGTTTCTCCATGAGCAGCTCTAGATTGGTAATTCTCTGGGATTCTTGTGAAATTGGTTGGTTTTGGGGAGTTGATGGATGATGATAGGTGTTTTGATTTGTTGGGTGGTTGTTAGGTGGATAATGGTTAGAGTTGGGGTAGTTATTTTGTGGTTTTCTGTATGAGTTTTGGTTAGTGTTTGGCTGGGAGTTGTGGTTTGTGTTTTTTCAATTGTTTTGGCCCGTGTTTCTTTGCCATGATTGTTGGTTTTGATTATGGTTGTCTCCCCATCTGAGGTTGGGATGGTTCTTCCAAGATGGATTGTAAGTATCACCATAGACTTCATTAGTTCCAGGATTTTGGTTGTGCATGTACTGGACTTGCTCTTGCTGTTGCTCCTCTTGAGTTTCTTCATTTTGCACCCAAGTAGTTGGTGGTTGGCTTGTGGTGCTCACTGCTGCCACTTGCAAGCCATCAATTCTTTTGGCCATTTTCTCAAACTGTATGTTGTTGAATCTGCTGCTGCATCATCTTGTTTTGAGCTAAAATTGAATCCACTCCTTCCAACTCCATTACTCCTCTTCTCTGTGATGGTTGGCGATGTCTTTGATGAGCAAAGAAATATTGGTTGTTGGCCACCATATCAATGAGGTTTTGAGCTTCCTCTGTGGTTTTCATGAGTTGTAATGAGCCTCCGGCATAGTGATCAAGAGCTTCTTGAGCTTTAAGAGTGAGTCCCTCATAGAAGTTCTGTAACTTGTCCCACTCAGTGAACATCTCTGGTGGACATTTCCTCAATAGTGCCTTATATCTTTCCCATGCTTCATATAAGTTCTCAGCCTCCAATTGAGTGAATGTTTGAACCTCG
>NC_029775.3:50774832-50784992 GCF_000817695.3 Arachis duranensis | reverse complement strand
CTCTTGGTCCCAAGGCACCATTTTGTGTTCTGCCCTTGTAGTGGGCAGGGCAGAGTTGTCTTCCTTGTTTGGTTTCCTTATGTTGCCCTCTTAGAGGGCAGTGTGCCCTTGTGGAGGGCAATGTTTGCCTCCCCCTTGCATGCGGCACACTTCCTCTTGCTTTGACCACACTTTCCTTTCCTTGGGCTACATTTCTTAGGCCACGCTTTTCCTTTTCTTTTCTTTTCTTCACCTATAATAAACCAAAACAACCACTCCAAGTATCACTAAATTCAAGAGGCTTATAAATCAATTAAAATTCAATTAAAATTAGCTAAAACTTCATGATTTAACATTAATTTCATGGTGGTTGCTTGATTTAGAGAAGTTATGCATTTTCACTCCAAATCACTTACTTAGGATGCAAGAAAGTGCATAAATGCTAACAAAACAAGTGAAATTAGCTTGAAAAATGGGTATATGATGACTTGTCATCAGAGGCGTTTATCTTGGCTTTCTTGCCTTTCAGACACTTGACTGATGGCTTGAGTGAGCTGAGAGTAGTGCTCTTGTTGCTGCTCCATTAGCTGTTTCTGCCATTCCCTTTGTTGATTCATCCAATTTGTTAGCATTTCCTCTTGATGATCCATTCTCTGAGTTTGAAATTGCAGTTGTTGTTCTTGTCCTTCCATGTATATTCTTGATAAATTGTCAATGGCTCCTCGGATGTGACCCAAATTGATGTTGGTTGGGTCATAACACCCTTCTTGATGATGTTCTGTTGGTTGGGTTTCTTCTTGGATAGGTTCTTCCTCTTGTGCTTCTTCTGTTGTCCTATTCCTTAGATGGGGTCTTTTCTGTTATTGAGCTGGAGTCACATGGGTTATGCGTTGGAGTGTAAGTGATCTCCCAAGACCTACCCAAGTTGGATTGCTGTCTTCAAAGACTACTTTGGCTTTCATGCATAATCCAAGGACGGTGCTGGGGTACCAAAGTCTAGCACCCGAATCTTTCTTCTCCGCTGATTCTTGGATTCCTTCAGCTATAATTTCATGCACATTGATGCTTCCACCCTTTATTAAACAATGTACCATGGTAGCTCGAGTAATATTGACCTCAGAATTGTTTGCAGCTGGAAGGATAGATCTTCTCACAAGCTCAAACCATCCCTTGGCTTCTGGGATGAGGTCTCCTCTCCTGATGAACCGGGGCCTCATATCCGAATACCTTTCCCAGTCAGATGCCACAATGCATATGTCACCTACAATTTCTTCTAGTTCATCATTGTCAGGGCCATTGTTCATTATTTCTTGGTACCCGAGCTCAACAAATTGTGGTGATTTCAGATGAAGAGTTCTAATTATAACATTTGGACTGAAATATACCTCTGTTCCTCTTACATAGCTTTTGAAGGTGGGGGTTATGGTCTTGTCTTCTCTAACCACATTTGCATAAAATTCCCTAATGAGAGTTGCATTTACCCTCGCTTCCGGGTCAATGAGCTTTTGCCAACCCCTTTTCTCAATCTTCTCCCAAATTTGTAGACATTCATCTTCATTGAAATGGAATGTTGATTCGGGCAGTATCTTCTTGTCCTTTATTCTTTCAAACTCGAGCTCATGGAAGGCTGTTTTGAATCTCCCGACGTCGAAGGAAGGTTGCTGCATTGGTTCCTTTCCTCTTTGCCTCTTGAAACTTGATGATGCTATGAGTGAGAATTAAATTACGAAGATAGTAAAGATTAGGGGTTTGAAGATAGAGTTTGGTTGGGTTGAGGCAGAATGTGTTTTGGAGAAATGTGTTTTGAGAGAAGGAAGAGAAGTGGGTTGGATGAATATTTGAGAGGGGGTAGATTGGTGAAGGTTCTTTATATAGGCTGGTGGTGATAGTTGAATGGTGTAGATCAATGGCACAGCCTTGATAGTGAGCGGTTGGGGTTTGGTGCAAGGTGACAAGGATTACCTCCTTTATGGGGGTCTTGGTTCGGTCTTCAAAATTATCTATTCCCAATGTTGCATGGCAACACTTCCAAGGACATTCCCCATGAAGACAAGTGTGAAATTCCCTTGGCCGAATCTTCCTTCTTCAATTGCTCCATCAAGTACCATCAATGTGCTTTTTGATTCCCTATATACGAAAAGAAGATGTGATGGGTTATTTGAAATGTTTGGTGGGAAAAAGAAAATGTGAACTAAAAAAAATATTTCTTTTTCTTTTGTTTTTTTTACATGACTAAATGCTTTCCATGAATGCAAATCAATCAACCGTCAAGCTTCCCATGCATGCATGTTGGTACACCAAACTTGTTTGTGATCACATGGTGCAACAAGTTTGGGAAATAAATCTTTCTCATAGGGTGTGTTCAAACCTCACTTGGTGTGCTTTAAACACCAAACTTATCATGTACTATACATTGCATATAGAGGAGCTTTATATTAATTGTCAAAATTGATTTGAAATTTCATGGAAATTGCCTTATTAATATTATTAGAGATTTAAGAAAGAGATATAGAACATGGGTTTCCTCCCATGAAGCGCTTCTTTAGTGTCATTAGCTTGACGGTTGACCCTTGTCAGGGTGGTTGGTGGTGCTTGAAATCCTCTCCTCTTGCAGTGAACCTATGTCCATTGGATTTGTTGATAAGTTCCATATGCTCTAAGGATAAGATTTTGTTGATAGTGTACACAGGAGGCAGTTGAGATGGAATAGTGGGGAGGTGAGGTGGTATAGATGGAAAGTATGTAGAGATCACTTCATCTCCTGTCGAGAAATTTTCCTACAGAAAATTCTTATTTCCCCATCTCCTTGGAACTTTCTTCTTTGTATCTTTTGATACTTGCTTGTTCTCTATAGCTCCTTTCCCTAAGGGATCATTGTTGCTATCTTTGCATGACTCTGGTTTGTTCAGCTCCCCTTGAGTTACCTTTGGATGAGGTTCTTCTTGAATATATGGCTTGCCAACCAATGGGGTTTCCAATTGTGTTGTTTGCACTTCCTTGCTTGTTTCTTGCATCAGTGCTTCATTCTGTTCTTCTATTAATTCTTTGTTCTCTTGACTTGACTCTTGTAAGAGGTTGAAAACATTGAAAGTGAGCTGCTCATCATGTATTCTCAACACTAGCTCTCCTTGCTCTACATCTATGAGTGCTCTGGCTGTGGCTAGGAATGGTCTTCCCAGAATAATGGGGTAAATAGGATTCTCATCCATTTCCAAAACAACAAAATCTGTGGGAAGATAGTAGCTTCCAACCTTCACCAGCACATTTTCAACCACTTCTATTGCTTGTTTTTGAGTTTTGTCAGGCAATCTGATGATTACATCAGCAGGAGTAAGTTCATTGATTTGGAGCTTCTTCATGAGGGAGAGAGGCATTAAGTTGATGCTTGTTCCCAAGTCACAAAGCCCTTTGTCAATCATTGTTTCTCCTATGGCAGAAGGAATGTGGAAACTCCCTGGATCCTCATTCTTTGTGGGTGGCCCTGGTTGAATGAGAGCACTGCAATCCCTATTCATCCTTATTGTTTGTCCACCCTTCAATGGACTTTTTCTGGCTAGTAGCTCCTTTATATACTTGATGTAGAAAGGCATTTGCTGGAGGGCTTTAATAAATGGTATATTTACATCAAGAGATGCAAACATATCAAGGAACCTTGAGTACATTCTCTCTGCTACACCACCTTTAAGCCTGTGGGGAAAAGGTGCATATGGGTTCAACACCTCCTTCTTCTTTAGCTCTTCTTTGGATGTAGGTTGAGTTGTATAGCTTCCTTCCTCATGGCTCTCCTTTTGGTTATTTTGGAGGTGTTCTACTCCATTCATACTCCCCTCATCACTTGTGGTTATCATTTTGCATTCTTCCCATCTCACCTTCTTTGTTTCTCCTCTTGGATTCTTCTCTGTATCACTGGGGAATCCATCAGTGGGTTTGGGAATTCGTTGAGATAAATACCCTACTTGGGACTCCAATTTCTTGATATTTTCTCCTTGGTTCTTGATATTGGCTCGCACTTCTTCCTTAAACACTTTGTTATCTTGGACTTCTCTGCATAAGTTTTCAAGTAGAGCCTCAATCTTTGAGAGCCTATCATCTGTTAATGATGGTGGGTTGAGATTAGGTGGTTGAGAAGGTAGGTTAGATGGATGTTGGTAATATCTCTGTGAGGTGTTTTGATGAGTTGCATTGTTGTTGGAGTTAAGGTTGTGGCGTCTCTGATCTTGCCCTTGGTCTTGTTGGTTTCCCCATCCAAAGTTGGGGTGATTTCTCCATCCAGAGTTGTAACTTTTGGAGTATGGATCATGGACTTGTCTAGGTGAATTTCCAACATAGTTGGCTTGCTCCCAGTCACCTTCTTCTCCTATGTTTACTGCTTCTTGAGCTGATGATGAGGTGATGGCTGCTGCAACTTGGTTCTCCTCTTGTTTAGAGAGCCTCCTGATGAATGATCCATAGCCTTCTTTGACCCATATGAAAGACCTTCATAGAAGATGTGAAGTTGAACCCACTCATTAAACATCTCTGGTGGGCATCTCCTTGTTAGGTCTTTGAATCTCTTCCATGCTTCATAAAGTGTCTCACCATCTTGTTGTCTAAAAGTTTGCACCTCAGTTCTTAGCCTATTGATCCTTTGAGGAGGGTAAAATCTTGCCAAAAACTTGTTCACCACTTCTTCCCAATTAGTTAAGTTCTCCTTTGGGAAGGATTCAAGCCATTTGGATGCCTTATCCCTGAGTGAAAAAAGGAACAAGAGCAACCTATAGACATCTGGATGGACTCCATTGGACTTCACTGTGTCACAAATCCTCAGGAAGGTGGTTAAGTGTTGATTAGGATCTTCTTGAGCACCTCCTCCAAATGAGCAATTATTTTGCACAAGAGTGATGAGTTGGGGTTTTAGCTTGAAATTGTTGGCATGTATGGTGGGCTTCTGAATGTTGCTTCCACAGTTTCTTGGATTAGAATTGATATAGGATCCTAAGACTCTCCTTTCTTGCCCAGCACGGTTTGCATGGCCTTCTCTGGCATGATTATGAGCTTCTTCTTCATGATTGTTCTCCATATTTTCTTCCATGTTGGGTTCAAAATATTCTTCCTCTTCTTCTTTAGCACCAATAATCCTTTTCCCTCTTGCGTCCCTTCTTAGTCTCCAAAGGGTTCTTTCAGGTTCTGAATCAAAGGAGGTTGAAACTCCTTCTCTTCTCCCTGTCATACAACAAACAGATTACACAACAGGAGATAAAATGAAGAAACTATTCTTGTTAGAGTAATTGTTAGTGTGAGTGATGCAAATTATCAAACAGTTAGTGGGTTAGTGAGCAGAATTGTAATCAAAGAAAGAAAGAACGAAAAAAATTAAAGAGGGTGCAGGGGGTGAGGAAGAAATTAAAATAAACTAAAAGAAATTAACTGAATAAACTAAACAAAAAAGAAAAATGCTCAATCTAGTGATCTTCAAACTTAATCATTGTTGATTTAAAATCAATCCCCGGCAACGGTGCCATAAACTTGATGCATGAAAACTTGTCTCTCAACAAATTTCCCTTCGGCAAGTATACCGAATTGTCGTCAAGTAAAACTCACAATAGAGTGAGGTCAAATCCCACAAGGATTGATTGGTCAAGCAACTTTAGTTAGAAGAATGTGCTAGTTGAGCTAAACAGAATTTAGATTGAGATGCAGAATTTTAAATGACTGGATAGTAAATAATAGAAATTAAAGTGCATAATCTTAAATGGGGATTTGGGGTTTAGTTGTTCATAGCTCTAGAAATGAAAAATGGCAGAAAAGAAGAATCCATGCTAAAAGTGCAGAAAAGTAAATCTATAGAGAGTAGTTCCCAAATGTGCCAAGCTTCTCTATAGTTCAAAACTACTCCTATATATACTACTCCTCTTGACCTTCTAGTGAGTTCTTCAAGTCTTGGATGTGGGCTTTGGATCTTGAGTCGAAGCAGTTCTCATCTTTAGTGGGCCCAACTTGTAGAGAAATATGAATTAGGCTTTGGGTATTTAGTAAGATTTAACGTTGATTGCCATTGTGGGTTCGAGAACGCTAGTGGCATTCACTTTTTCCACTAACGTTCCAACCTCATATATCCACGTTAAATCCAACGTTAGTGGTCTTAACGTGACCACTAACGTTGCTTTTTCTAAACTTGGCCAACGTTATTGGGACTCACTTTTCCCAATAACGTTGGCTTATACCCCTTCGCAAACGTTAATGGGAATCACTTTTCCCATTAACGTTGCTTAGTGCCCCTTTGTTCCTACGTTAGAGCCCACGTTAGTATAGCTAACGTGACTCTTAACGTAGGTGTGATCCACCTTCGAGAGCGTTTAGTGAACGCTCCAAATGCCATATTCTCTACGTTGAAACTCACGTTAACTAAGTTAACGTGGCTCTTAATGTAGTAGTGATGCCATCTGCCAACGTTAGCGACAAAAGTGAGTGTCACTAACGTTGGCTCTTTGATCTCAACTCCACGTTAACTTTCACGTTAATAGTCTTAACGTGAAAGTTAACACAGGCGATGCTAGTTGGTCCAACGTTAGTGACAAAAGTGAGTGTCACTAACGTTGGCTCTTGTTTTCCTCTTCCACGTTAGAGTTCACGTTAACTAAGTTAACGTGACTCTTAACGTGGATCATTGCCAAGTTCTCCAACGTTAGTGGTGTTCACTTTTTCTCTTAACGTTGGAGTTTCTTTTTCTTCTACGTTAACTATCACGTTAACTTAGTTAACGTGGCAAGTAACGTGAGCTTTGGATGGCTTTGCAGGCGTTATTGGTGATCACTTTTCTCATTAACGTTGCAAGCTTTACCATTCCACATTAGTGTTCACGTTAACTAGGTTAATGTGAATACAAACGTGGTTCTTCCTTGCTTCCTTTGCCTTGAAAACAAGCAATTAAAGTTCATCAAAGCTCTAGCCAAAGTCATGAGATTATGCATCATCAATTTATCATGTAATTCTTGCAAAATACTCATGAGTTTATGCAAAGTTCACAAAAGTTGCTTGAATCAAGATGTAAGTGTAATTTCATCCAAAACTTGCCTTATTCACTAAGAAAATGCATGAAACTACCCTAAAACAGTAAAGAAAAGGTCAGTAAAACTGGCCTAGATGTCCTGGCATCATGCCCAAGGATGATCCCTTCAATCACCATAAAGTGACATTTTTCCCAGTTCAAAACCAGGTTAGTCTCTTGGCACCTCTTTAGAACAAGAGTCAGGTGATCAAGACAGGAGCTGAATGAGTCTCCATATATTGAGAAGTCATCCATGAAGACTTCCAGAAATTTCTCCACCATATCAGAGAAAATAGAGAGCATGCATCTCTGAAAGATTGCAGGTGCATTACACAGCCCAAATGGCATCCTTCTGTAGGCAAATACTCCAGATGGGCATGTGAATGATGTTTATCCTGGGGGTCTACTACAATTTGGTTGTAGCCTGAATAGCCATCCAAAAAGTAGTAATAATCATGACCTACTAGTCTTTATAGCATTTGGTCAATGAATGGTAAAGGAAAATGATCCTTTCTGGTGGCGGTATTGAGTCTTCTGCAGTCAGTACACATGCGTTAGTGCACAAAATTGTAAATCACACTTTTCATAACTCGTACCACTAACCAGCAAGTGCACCGGGTCGTCCAAGTAATACCTTACGTGAGTAAGGGTCGAATCCCACGGAAATTGTTGGCTTGAAGCAAGCTATAGTTATCTTGTAACTCTTAGTCAGGATAATAATAATTATCAGTTTTGATTGGAAGTAAATAAAAAGCATGGATTAAATAATACTTGTTATGTAGTAATGGAGAATATGTTGGAGTTTTGGAGATGCTTTGTCTTTTGAATCTCTGCTTTCACCCTGTCTTCTTCTTCACGCATGCAAGGTTCCTCCTATAGCAAGCTGTATGTTGGTGGATCACCGTTGTCAATGGCTACCATCCGTCCTCTCAGTGAAAATGGTCCAGGTGTGCTGTCACTGCACGGCTAATCATCTGTCAGTTCTCACTTATGCTGGAATAGGATCCATTTATTCTTTTGTGTTTGTCACTACGCCCAACCCTTGTGAGTTTTAAGCTCGTCACAGTCATTCAATCCCTAAATCCTACTCGGAATACCACAGACAATGTTTAGACTTTTTGGATTCTCAAGAATGCTGCCAATGGATTCTAGCTTATACCACGATGACTCTGATTAAGGAATCCAAGAGATACTCATTCAATCTAATGTAGAATGGAGGTGGTTGTCAGGCACGCGTTCATATGTTGAGAATGGTGATGAGTGTCACGGATCATGACATTCATCATATTGAAGTGCGAATGAATATCTTAGATAGAAACAAGCGTGTTTGAATAAAAAACAAAAATAATTGCATTAATTCATCGAGACACAACGGAGCTCCTCACCCCCAACAATGGAGTTTAGAGACTCATGCCGTCAAAGAGTACAAAGTTCAGATCTAAAAAAAGTCATCTGGTACCCAGTAAAGCTCTAAAAGTTGTTTTAAATACTAAACTAGTAACCTAGATTTACAGAAAATGAGTAAACTAAGAATGGATACCATTATGGGCGTTTAATGCCAGGATGGCACAAGAGGGAAGATTTTTGTTTTTAATTCAAATTTTTTTCAAGTTTCCATAATTTTTCAAAATCAAATCTTTTTCAAATCATATCTTTTCAATCATATATTTTCAAAATCAATTTCTTTCCATTTTTAAAAATACTTGCTAACAATTAATGATTTGATTCAACATTTCAAGTATGTTGCCTTTTCTGTTGAGAAAGGTTTAATGTCTGAATCATATCTTTCAAATTTTGTTATTAGCCAAGTCATCAATTTTAAAAATCAAATCTTTTTAAATTGTTTTTCAATCATATCTTTTTAAAACCATAACTTTTCAATCATATCTTCTTAATCACATCTTTTTCAAAATAGTTTTCAAAACATATCTTTTTGATTTCTAATTTCGAAATCTTTTTCAAAAAATCACTTTATTTCTTTCTCAATCTTAGTTTTCGAAAATCATCAATCAAATTTTCAAAATTTCTTTTAATTATTTTAGAATCTTTTACTTTAATTTCAAAAAAATTCTTCCCCTCTTCTCACATCCTTCTATTTATGGACTAACACTCCTCCACTATCAACAATTCGAACTCCATCTCTCTTGATAAGTTCGAATTCTTCTTCTACCTCCTCCTTCTATTCTTCTTTTCCTCTGACACCTCAAGGAATCTCTATACTGTGACATAGAGGATTCCATATTTTCTTGTTCTCTTCTCTTTTATATGAGCAGGAGAAAAGATAAAAGCATTCTTGTTGAGGCTGACCCTGAACCTGAAAGGACCTTGAAGCAAAAGCTAAGAGAAGCTAAAGCACTACTCTCTGTAGAGGACCTAACAGAAATCTTCAAACAAGAAGAAGACATGGCAGCCAAAAACAACAACAATGCCAACAATGCAAGGAAGGTGCTTGGTGACTTTACTGCACCTACTCCCGACTTCTATAGGAGAAGCATCTCTATCCCTGCCATTGGAGTAAACAACTTTGAGCTTAAGCCTCAATTAGTTTCTCTAATGCAACAGAACTGCAAGTTCTATGGACTTCCATTGGAAGATCCTCATCAGTTTTTAGTTGAATTCTTGCAAATCTGTGATACTGTCAAGACCAATAGGGTTGACCCTGAGGTCTACAGACTTATGCTATTCCCTTTTGCTATAGGAGACAGAGCTAGGATATGGTTGCACTCACAACCTAAAGAAAGCCTGAACAATTGGGAAAAGCTAGTCAATGCCTTCTTGGCAAAGTTCTTTCCACCTCAAAAATTGAGTAAGCTTAGAGTGGAAGTCTAAACCTTCAGACAGAAGGAAGGTGAATCCCTCTATGAATCTTGGGAAAGATACAAACAATTGATCAAAAAGTGTCCTTCTGACATGCTTTCTGAGTGGAGCATCATAGGTATCTTCTATGATGGTCTGTCTGAACTGTCCAAGATGTCATTGGATAGCTCTGTTGGAGGATCTCTTCATCTGAATAAGACACCTACAGAAGCTCAAGAACTCATTGAAATGGTTGCAAATAACCAATTCATGTACACTTCTGAAAGGAATCCTGTGAACAATAGGACGAATTAGAAGAAAGGAGCTCTTGAGATTGATACTCTGAATGCCATATTGG
>NC_029775.3:50768119-50774688 GCF_000817695.3 Arachis duranensis | reverse complement strand
TCAATGGAAGAGGTGAATTACATGGGAGAACCCTATGGAAACACCTATAATCCTTCATGGAGAAATCATCCAAATCTCTCATGGAAGGATCAACAAAGACCTCAACAAGGTTTCAACAACAATAATGGTGGAAAATACAGGTTTAGCAATGGCAAGCCTTTTCCATCATCTTCTCAGCAACAGACAGAATTCTAAGCATAACCACTCGGACTTAGCAACCATGGTCTCTGATCTAATCAAAACCACTCAAAGTTTCATGACTAAAACAAGGTCCTCCATTAGAAACTTGGAGGCACAAGTGGGTTAGCTGAGTAAGAAAGTTACTGAACTCCCTCCTAGTACTCTTCCAAGCAATACAGAAGAGAATCCAAAAGGAGAGTGTAAAGCCATCAACATGGCCGAATTTGGAGAGGAGAAAGAGGCAGTGATCGCCACTGAGGAAGACCACAATGGACGTCCACTGGCCTCCAATGAGTTCCCTAATGAGGAACCATGGGAATCTGAGGCTCACACTGAGACCATAGAGATTCCATTGGATTTACTTCTGTCATTCATGAGCTTTGATGAGTATTCTTCCTCTGAAGAGGATGAAGATGTCACTGAAGAGCAAGTTGCTAAGTACCTTGGAGCAATCATGAAGCTAAATGACAAGTTATTTGGTAATGAGACTTGGGAGGATAAACCTCCTTTGCTCACCAAAGAACTGGATTACTTGACTAGGCAGAGATTACCTCAAAAGAGACAGGACCCTGGGAAGTTCTCAATACCTTGTACAATAGGCACCATGACCTACAAGAAGGCTCTGTGTGACCTAGAGTCAAGTAAAAACCTCATGCCTCTCTCTGTAATGGAGAAGCTAGGGATCTTTGAGGTACAAGCTGCAAGAATCTTACTAGAGATGGCAGACAATTCAAGAAAACAAGCTTATGGACTTGTAGAGGATGTTCGGGTAAAGATTGAAGACCATTACATCCCTGCTAATTTTATAGTCCTAGAGACTCGAAAGTGTATGGATGAATCCATCATCCTTGGCAGACCCTTCCTAGCCATAGCAAAGGCTGTGATTGATGTTGACAGAGGAGAATTGATCATTCAAGTGAATGAAGAATCCTTTGTGTTTAAGGCTGAAGGATATCCCTCTGTAACTATGGAGAGGAAGCATGAAGAGCTTCTCTCAAAATAGAGTCAAACAGAGCCCCCACAGTCAAACTCTAAGTTTGGTGTTGGGAGGCCACAACCAAATTCTAAGTTTGGTGTTGAACCCCCACATTCAAACTCTAAATTTGGTGTTGGGAGGTTCCAACATTGCTCTGAGTATCTGTGAGGCTCCGCGAGAGCCACTGTCAAGCTACTGACATTAAAGAAGCGCTTGTTGGGAGGCAACCCAATGTTATATTTATCTATTTTCCTTTTGTTATTTTATGTTTTCTGTAGGTTGATGATCATGTGAAGTCACAAAATCAATTGAAAAAGCAAAAATAGATTGAAAAACAGAAAGAAAAATAGCACACCCTGGAGGAAAACATGCTGGCGTTTAAACGCCAGTGAAGACAGCAAAATGGGCATTTAACACCCAGTCTGGTACCATTCTGGGCATTTAACGCCAGAAAGGGGCACCAGACTGGCGTTTAACGCCAGAAAGGGGCAGCAGCCTGGCGTTTAACGCCACGATTGGCAGAAAGGGCATTTTTGCACGCCACTTGGTGCAGGGATGAGTTATCCTTGACACCTCAGGATCTGTCGACCCCACAGGATCCCCACCTACCCCACCTCTCTCTCTCTCTCTTCTTCACCCATTCACCAATCACCTCAACACTTCTTCCCCAAAAAACCCCTCGCCTATCAAATCCCACCATTCTCTTCACCACTCACATCCATCCTTCATAAAACCCCACCTACACCACCATCCAAATTCAAACCACTTTCCCTCCCAAACCCACTAATAATGGCCGAACCTTACCCCCTCTCCACTCCTATATAAACCCATCTTCACTCTTTCATTTTCACATAACCTAAACACTACTTCTCCCATTTTCTTCTTCTTCTACTCTCTTCTTTCTTCTTTTGCTCGAGGACGAACAAATCTTCTAAGTTTGGTGTGGTAAAAGCGTTGCTTTTTATTTTTCCATAACCATTTATGACACCTAAGGCCGGAGAAACCTCTAGAAAGAGGAAAGGGAAGGCAAAATGGTGCACGAAATTGCAATAAAACTTTTTGCAATCTGCACAACTAACCAGCAAGTGCACTGGGTCGTCCAAGTAATACCTTACGTGAGTAAGGGTCGAATCCCACGGAGATTGTTGGTTTGAAGCAAGCTATGTTTATTTTATTATTCTTAGTCAGGATGCCAACAACAGTGTTTTTCAAGTTCAGTGAAGAAAGGGAAAAGGGCATAAAATAAATACTTGTTATGCAGTAATGGAGAATATGTTGGGGTTTTGGAGATGCTTTGTCTGATTTATTCCTGTAATGTAATATTCCATCCATGGAAAAGTGCAAAGTTCCTCTATGGCAAGCTGTATGTAGGGTGTCACCGTTGTCAATGGCTACTTCCCATCCTCTCAGTGAAAATGGTCCAAATGCTCTGTCACAGCACGGCTAATCATCTGTCGGTCCTCAATCAGGTTGGAATAGAATCCAATGATTCTTTTGCGTCTGTCACTAACGCTCAGCCTTCAGGAGTTTGAAGCTCGTCACAGTCATTCAATCCCGGAATCCTACTCGGAATACCACGGACAAGGTTTAGACTTTCCGGATTCTCATGAATGCCGCCATTAATCTAGCTTATACCACGAAGATTCTGATTAAAAAGTCTAAGAGAAGCTCATTCAATCTGATGTAGAATGGAGGTGGTTGTCAGGCACACGTTCTTGGATTGAGGAAGGTGATGAGTGTCACGGATCATCACCTTCTTCATAATTAAGCGTGAATGAACATCTTAGATAGGAACACACACGTTTGAATGGAGAAATAGAAACGATTGCATTAATTCATCGAGACGCTGCAGAGCTCCTCACCCCCAACAATGGAGTTTAGAGACTCATGCCATCAAAGTGTATAAAATTCAGATCTGAAAATGTCATGAGGCACAAGATAGGTCTCTAAATGTTGTTTAAATAGTAAACTAGTAACCTAGGTTTACAGAATATGAGTAAACTAAGATAATTGGTGCAGAAATCCACTTCTGGGGCCCACTTGGTGTGTGCTGGGGCTGAGACTAAAGCTTCTCACGTGCTTGGGATGTTTCTGGAGTTGAACGCCAGGTTGTGACGTGTTTTGGGCGCTGAACTCCAACTTGTAACCTGTTTCTGGCGCTGTACGCCAGACAGCAGCATGAAACTGGCGTTGAACGCCAGTTTACGTCATCTATCTTCGCGCAAAGTATGGACTATTACATATTGCTGGAAAGCCCTGGATGTGTACTTTCCAACCCAATTGAGAGCGCGTCAATTGGACTCCTGTAGCTCCGAAAAATCCATTCCGAGTGCAGGGAGGTCAGGATCCAACAACATCAACAGTCCTTTTTCAGCCTAAATCAGATTTTTGCTCAGCTCCCTCAATTTCAGCCAAAAAATACTTGAAATCACAGAAAAATACACAAACTCAGTAAAGTTCAGAAATATGATTTTTGCTTGAAAACTAATAAAATTCTATTAAAAAATAATTAAAACATGCTAAAATCTACATGAAATTACCCCCAAAAAGCGTATAAAATATCCGCTCATCACAACACCAAACTTAAACTGTTGCTTGTCCCCAAGCAACTAGATGAACAAAAATAGGATAAAAAGAATTTAAGGAGTAATAAAATCTCCGAGTTTTAAGGGAAGCTCAGATTCTAATTTAGATGAGCGGGGCTAGTAGCTTTTTGTTTCTGAACGTTTTGGCATCTCCCTTTATCCTTTGAAATTCAGAATAATTGGCATCCATAGGAACTCAGAATTCAAATAGTATTATTGATTCTCCTAGTGTAGTATGTTGAACACAGTTACTTTATGAGTCTTGGCCGTGGCCCTAAGCATTTTGTTTTCTTGTATTACCACCGGATACATAAATGCCACAGACACATGACTTGGTGAACCTTTTCAGATTGTGACTCAGCTTTGCTAAAGTCCCCAGTTAAAGGTGTCAAGAGTTCTTAAGCACACTCTTTTTGCTTTGGATCACGACTTTAACCACTCAGTCTCAAGCTTTTCACTTGGACCTGCATGCCACAAGCACATGGTTAGGCACAACTTGATTTAGCCACTTAGGCCTGGAATTACTTCCTTAGGCCCTCCTATCCACTGATGCTCAAAGCCTTGGATCCTTTTCACCCTTGCCTTTTGGTTTTAAAGGCTATTGGCTTTTTCTTTTTCTTGATCCAATGATTTCTTGTAAAAGTTTTTTTTCACTGCTTTTTCTTGCTTCGAGAATCAAATTCATGATTTTTCAGATCATCAATAACATTTCTGTTTTTCATCATTCTTTCAAGAGCCAACAATTTTAACATTCATAAACAACAAGATCAAAAATATGCACTGTTCAAGCATTCATTAAGAAGACAAAAAGTATTGGCACCACATATAAATAATTAGAATTTTTCTTATTAAGAACTCGAAAAAATTATTGCCTCTTTATTCTAAAAATCTACTATTTTATTCATGTTTGATGATGATGAGAAAAAAAATTTTAACTTAATTGAAAATAAAATCAAAATAGATATGCTAATTACTACTACTCCTATATAACTTCTAAGGTAAATTCCTATAATAATACTATCACAGAGTTAAAGCTAGAATTAGAACTTAACAACCTGTATTTTGGAAAGTGGATGTTCCTCTAGTTTGTGGGATGCTTGGTCCTTCAAGAATTAATTTCTGATGCTTCAGTTCCATCAGTTCACATCCTTGCTCTTCCTGTTCCCTTAGGTGCCATGATCTTAATGAGTTTTAGCTCAGTGATCATGGAAAATCACACCAAACTTAGAGGTTTGCTTGTCCTCAAGCAAAAGAAAGGATAGGAGAGGAATAGAGGGAGAGGCAATTTCGAAATCCAAAAGATATGATGAGTTGAAAAAGATTTGAAAAAGATTTGGAATGGAAAAAGATTTGTTTTTATGAATTAAGATACATTTGATATCTTTTAAAAAAAGGGATTTTAGAAATTAGGGTTTTTAGAAATTAGGATTAAAACTTTTGGAATTGAAGGATGATATTTTGAAACATGTTTATGCAAGAAATCATGAATTGGAACATAAAAATTAGAAAATTTGTGAAAAACGAATTTTACCTCCTCCCCACCATTCTGGCGTTAAACGCCCAAATGCTGCTTGTTTTGGGCGTTTAACGCCCAATTGCTGCTTCTCCTGGGCGTTCAACACCTAGCTGTTGCTTCTTTCTGGCGTTGAACGCCAGGAAGTCCTTTGTCACTGGGCGTTTTTCTAAACGCCCAGGATGCTGTAGTTCTGGCGTTAAACGCCCAGAAGGTGCTTCTTTCTGGCGTTCAACGCCCAGAAGATGCTCCTTTCTGGCGTTTAACGCCCAGATGGCTACCCTTACTGGCATTGAACGCCCAGTGGGTGCTTCTTTTGGGTGTTCAACGCCCAAAATGTTTCTTACTGGCTTTTTCACGCCAGTGAGCTTCCAAATTCCCTGTAACTCTGTGAATTCAATCAATTGCTATTTTACCTTTTGGAGATACTTTGACATATACCTGTAAAAATCAATTAATTAGCTAAAACAAATAAAATTAAATTTTGTGAATGGTTGGGTTGCCTCCTAGCAAGCGCTTCTTTAATGTCATTAGTTGGACTATTACTGAGCTTTTAATCAAGTCTCAGTTTTGAGCATTCTTGCTCAAAATTGCTTTCAAGATAATGTTTAACTCTTTGTCCATTAACAATAAACTTTTTGTTAGATTCATTATCCTGAAGCTCTACGTATCCATATGGTGAGACACTTGTAATCACATATGGACCTCTCCACCGGGATTTTAATTTCCCAGGGAATAATTTGAGCCTAGAATTAAATAGCATAACTTTCTGCCCCAGCTCAAAGACTTTGGATGACAATTTCTTATCATGCCATCTTTTCTCTTTCTCTTGGTATATTTTTGCATTCTCCAAAGCATTGAGTCTAAATTCCTCTAGCTCATTTAACTGAAGCAATCGTTTTTCTCCAGCTAACTTGGCATGAAGGTTCAGGAATCTGGTTGCCCAGTAGGCCTTATGTTCCAGTTCCACTGGCAAGTGACATGCCTTTCCATACACAAGCTGGTATGGAGAGGTCCCTATAGGGGTCTTGAATGCTATTCTGTATGCCCATAGAGCATCATCCAAGGTTCTTGCCCAATCCCTTCTATGGTTAATTACAGTCCGTTCCAGGATTCTTTTGAGTTCTCTATTTGAGACTTCAGCTTGCCCATTAGTCTGTGGGTGATATGAAGTAGCTACCCTGTGGCTAACTTCATAACGAACCAAAGCAGAGTAAAGCTGTTTATTGCAGAAATAAGTGCCCCCATCACTGATTAATACTCTAGGGGTACCAAATCTGCTGAAGATATGTTTCTGGAGGAATTTTAACACTGT
>NC_029775.3:50766570-50767445 GCF_000817695.3 Arachis duranensis | reverse complement strand
AACACGGCTGGCATAGTAAATGACGTGCAGAAGCTTGTCATGCCTTTGTCCCAATACTGCACCAATGGCATGGTCACTGGCATCACACATTAGTTCAAATGGCAATGTCCAGTTTGGTGCAAAAATGATTGGTGCTGTGAGCAATTTAGCTTTCAGGGTCTCAAATGCCTGCAGACACTCCTTATCAAAGATAAATGGCGTGTCATCAGCTAGCAGATTGCTCAGAGGTTTGGCAATTTTTGAGAAATCCTTGATAAACCTTCTATAGAATCCTGCATGCCCCAGAAAGCTTCTGATTGCCTTAACTTTGGCAGGTGGTGGTAATTTTTCAATTACCTCTACCTTAGCTTGATCCACCTCTATTCCCTTGATTGAAATTTTGTACCCAAGGACAATTCCTTCAGTCACCATAAAGTGACATTTTTCCCAGTTTAAAACCAGGTTAGTCTCTTGGCATCTTTTCAGAACAAGTGCTAAATGGTTAAGGCAGGAGCTGAATGAGTCTCCAAATACTGAAAAGTCATCCAAGAAGACTTCCAGAAATTTTTCCACCATATCAGAGAAAATTGAGAGCATGAACCTCTGAAAGGTTGCAGGTGCATTGCACAGGCCAAATGGCATCCTTCTGTATGCAAATACTCCAGATGGACATGTGAATGCCGTTTTCTCTTGATCCTAGGGATCTACTGCAATTTGATTATAACCTGAATATCCATCCAGGAAGCAGTAGTATTCGTGACCTGCTAGTCTTTCTAGCATCTGGTCTATGAATGGTAAAGGAAAATGATCCTTTCTGGTGGCTGTATTGAGCCTTCTATAATCAATACACATACGCCACCCTGTAACTGTTCTTGTAGGAACCAGTTCATTTTTTC
>NC_029775.3:50763624-50764859 GCF_000817695.3 Arachis duranensis | reverse complement strand
CCAGGCATCATAAAGGGATTCATTATCTCCTTGTTTGAAGCCTTGGATGCTTAGCCTTAGATGTGTCATCCGTTTTGGAGGAAAATAGTGATTCAGGAATTTTTCTGACAGCTGTTTCCATGTCTTTATGCTGTTCTTAGGTTGGTTATTTAACCACCTCTTAGCTTGATCTTTTACAGCAAATGGAAATAGTAATAATCTGTAGACATCCTGATCTACTTCCTTATCATGTACTGTGTCAGCAATTTGCAAAAGTTGTGCCAGAAACTCTGTGGGTTCTTCCTGTGGAAGACCGAAATACTGGCAGCTTTGTGCACCATGATAATGAGCTGAGGATTCAACTCAAAGCTACTAACTCCAATGGAGGGTATACAGATACTACTCCCATATGAAGCAGTAGTGGGGTTAGCATATGACCCTAGAGTCCTCCTGGACTGTTCATTCCCACTTAGTTCCATAATGGAATAAAGGAGATGATATAGATGTTGATATTATTTATTTTATAAAAATTTATTTTATAAAATAAAATAAAAACGAAATAAATAAAAGAAATTAAAAATATTTTGAAATTGAAATTTGAATTTTTATATAAAATTTTCGAAAATGTAGTTCAAAATTAGTTAGAAAAGATATTTTTTTAAATTTTGAATTTTATGGTGAAAGAGAAAAACACACAAAAGACACAAGACTTAAAATTTTTAGATCCAATGCTCCTTATTTTCGAAAATTTTTGGAGAGAAAACACCAAGGAACACCAAACTTAAAAATTTTAAGATCAAAACACAAGAAAGACTCAAGAACACCTTGAAGATTCACAAGAACACCAAGAACAAAAGAAAGAACACCAAACTTAAAATTTTTAGAAAACCAAGACAAATTTTCGAAAATTAAAGAAAAATTAACAAGAAAACACCAAACTAAGAGTTTGGCACAAGATTCAATCAAAGAAAAATTATTTTTTTGAAAAAGATTTTAAAGAAGATACCCAATTATCAAGAACAACTACTAATGCTCCAGCCAATTGTGCAGTAACTTCAATGTTGATTTTAAAGATGTATTATATTTATGGATAAAAGTATAATTTTTTTTTAAAGTTAATGTTTTGAAAAAGCACAAGAAAAACAAAAAAAAACTCAAGATCAAACAAGAAAATTAAACAAGAACAACTTGAAGATCAATGAAGAACAAAGAACACAAATTCGAAAATTTAAAGAAAAATATAAAATATGCAATTG
>NC_029775.3:50762112-50763516 GCF_000817695.3 Arachis duranensis | reverse complement strand
TTTTTGAAAAGAAACTATCCTATCAGGATTTAATGACTCTATAACAATAAAAATAAATTATTCCTAATCTAAGAAATAAAATAAACCTTTAGTTGTTCAAACTCGAACAATTCCCAGAAACGGTGCCAAAAACTTGGTGCACAAAATTGCAATAACACTTTTTGCAATCCGCACAACTAACCAGCAAGTGCACTGGGTCATCCAAGTAATACCTTACGTGAGTAAGGGTCGAATCCCATGGAGATTGTTGGTTTGAAGCAAGCTATGTTTATCTTATTATTCTTAGTCAGGATGCCAACAACAATGTTTTTCAAGTTCAGTGAAGAAAGGGAAAAGGGCATAAAATAAATACTTGTTATGCAGTAATGGAGAATATGTTGGGGTTTTGGAGATGCTTTGTCTGATTTATTCCTGTAATGTAATATTCCATCCATGGAAAAGTGCAAAGTTCCCTCTATGGCAAGCTGTATGTAGGGTGTCACCGTTGTCAATGGCTACTTCCCATCCTCTCAGTGAAAATGGTCCAAATGCTCTGTCACAGCACGGCTAATCATCTGTCGGTCCTCAATCAGGTTGGAATAGAATCCATTGATTCTTTTGTGTCTATCACTAACGCCCGGCCTTCAGGAGTTTGAAGCTCGTCATAGTCATTCAATCCCGGAATCCTACTCGGAATACCACGGACAAGGTTTAGACTTTCCGGATTCTCATGAATGCCGCCATCAATCTAGCTTATACCACGAAGATTCTGATTAAAGAGTCTAAGAGAAGCTCATTCAATCTGATGTAGAATGGAGGTGGTTGTCAGGCACACGTTCATGGATTCGAGGAAGGTGATGAGTGTCACGGATCATCACCTTCTTCATGTTTAAGCGCGAATGAACATCTTAGATAGGAACACACACGTTTGAATGAAATAGAAACAATTGCATTAATTCATCGAGACGCTGCAGAGCTCCTCACCCCCAACAATGGAGTTTAGAGACTCATGCCGTCAAAGTGTATAAAATTCAGATCTGAAAATGTCATGAGGCACAAGATAAGTCTCTCAAAGTTGTTTAAATAGTAAACTAGTAACCTAGGTTTACAGAATATGAGTAAACTAAGATAATTGGTGCAGAAATCCACTTCTGGGGCTCACTTGGTGTGTGCTGGGGCTGAGACTAAAGCTTCTCACGTGCTTGGGATGTTTCTGGAGTTGAACGCCAGGTTGTGACGTGTTTTGGGCGCTGAACTCCAACTTGTAACCTGTTTCTGGCGCTGGACGCCAGACAGCAGCATGAAACTGGCGTTGAACGCCAGTTTACATCGTCTGTCTTCGCGCAAAGTATGAACTATTATATATTTCTGGAAAGCCCTGGATGTCTACTTTCCAACCCAATTGAGAGCGCGTCAATTGGACTT
>NC_029775.3:50760521-50762039 GCF_000817695.3 Arachis duranensis | reverse complement strand
TTCCGAGTGCAGGGAGGTCAGGATCCAACAACATCAGCAGTCCTTTTTCAGCCTAACTCAGATTTTTGCTCAGCTCCCTCAATTTCAGCCAGAAAATACCTGAAATCACAGAAAAACACACAAACTCATAGTAAAGTCTAGAAATATAATTTTTGCCTAAAAACTAATAATATTCTACTAAAAACTAATTAAAACATACTAAAATCTACATGAAATTACCCCCAAAAAGCGTATAAAATATCCGCTCATAACAAAAGCTTCCACCTCCGAGTCTTGGGAGATGGAGAGATTCATCTCAAGGGTGTATCAAGACCACTTCTATGAAGTTGTGGCCATGAAGAAGGTGATCCCCGAGGTCCCTTTCAAACTCAAAAAGAGTGAATATCCGGAGATCCGACATGAGGTCCAAAGAAGAGGTTGGGAAGTTCTTACCAACCCCATTCAACAAGTCAGAATCTTAATGGTTCAAGAGTTCTATGCCAATGCATGGATCACCAAGAACCATGATCAAAGTGTGAACCCGGACCCAAAGAATTGGCTTACAATGGTTCGGGGTAAATGCTTAGATTTTAGTCCGGAAAATGTAAGGTTAGCATTCAACTTGCCCATGATGCAAGGAGATGAACATCCTTACACTAGAAGGGATAACTTTGATCAAAGGTTGAACCAAGTCCTCATAGACATTTGTGAAGAGGGCGCTCAATGGAAGAGAGATTCAAGAGGGAAGCCGGTTCAACTGAGAAGGCATGACCTCAAGCCCGTGGCTAGGGGATGGTTGAAGTTTATCCAACGGTCAATCATTCCCACTAGCAACCGGTCTGAAGTTACTATAGATCGGGCTATCATGATTCATAGGCTTATGATAGGAGAGGAAGTAGAAGTTCATGAGGTTATATCCCAAGAACTTTATAAGGTGGCGGACAAGTCCTCTACCTTGGCAAGGTTAGCCTTCCTTCATCTCATTTGTCACCTCTGTAATTCAGTTGGAATTAACATAGAGGGAGACATCCTCATTGATGAGGACAAGCCCATCACTAAGAAGAGGATGGAGCAAACAAGAGATCCCACTTATGGACAGGAGGAAATTCCTCATCATGAAATCCCTGAGATGCCTCAAGGGATGCACTTTCCTCCACAAAACTATTGGGAGCAAATCAACACCTCCCTAGGAGAATTGAGTTCCAACATGGGACAACTAAGGGTGGAGCACCAAGAACATTCGATCCTCCTCCATGAAATTAAAGAAGATCAAAGAATCATGAGAGAGGAGCAACAAAGGCAAGGAAGAGACATTGAGGAGCTCAAGCACTCCATAAGATCTTCAAGAGGAAGAACAAGCCGCCATCACTAAGGTGGACCCGTTCTTTAATCTCCTTGTTCTTTATTTTTCTGTTTTTCAAATTCTTATGCTTATGTTTATCTATGTTTGTGTCTTATTACATGATCATTAGTGTCTTAGTATCTATGCCTTAAAGTTATGAATGTCCTATGAATCCATCACCTTTCTTAAATGAAAAA
>NC_029775.3:50744062-50760347 GCF_000817695.3 Arachis duranensis | reverse complement strand
GAATGTTAAAATTGTTGGCTCTTGAAAGAATGATGGAAAAGGAGAAATGTTACTGAGGATCTGAAAAATCATCAAATTGATTCTTGAAGCAAGAAAAAGCAGTGAATTTAAAAAAAAGAAGAGAAAAAAAAAAGAGCAAGCAGAAAAAGCCAATAGCCCTTTAAACCAAAAGGCAAGGGTAGAAGTAAAAAGGATCCAAGGCTTTGAGCATTAGTGGATAGGAGGGCCTACAGGAATAACATCCTGGCCTAAGCGGCTAAACCAAGCTGCCCCTAACCATGTGCTTGTGGCGTGAAGGTGTCAAGTGAAAACTTGAGACTGAGCGGTTAAAGTCGTGATCCAAAGCAAAGAGAGTGTGCTTAAGAACCCTGGACACCTCTAATTGGGGACTCTAACAAAGCTGAGTCACAATTTGAAAAGGTTCACCCAATTTTGTGTCTGTGGCATGGATGTATCCGGTAGTAATACTGGAAAACAGAGTGCTTTGGGCCACGGCCAAGACTCTTGAAGTAGCTGTGTTCAAGAATCAACATACCTAACTAGGAGAATCAATAACACTATCTAGATTCTGAGTTCCTATAGAAGCCAATCATTCTGAACTTCAAAGGATAGAGTGAGATGCCAAAACTATTCAGAGGCAAAAAGCTAAAGCCCCGCTCATCTAATTAATACTGATCTTCATAGATATTTTTGGAATTCATTGTATATTCTCTTCTTTTTATCCTATTTGATTTTCAGTTGCTTGGGGACAAGCAACAATTTAAGTTTGGTGTTGTGATGAGCGGATAATTTATACGCTTTTTGGCATTGTTTTCAGTATGTTTTTAGTATGTTTTAGTTAGTTTTTATTATATTTTTATTAGTTTTTACTTAAAATTCACTTTTCCAGATTTTACTATGAGTTTGTGTGTTTTTCTGTGATTTCAGGTATTTTCTGGCTGAAATTGAGGGACTTGAGCAAAAATCTGATTCAGAGGCTGAAAAGGACTGCAGATGCTGTTGGATTCTGACCTCCCTACACTCGAGGTGGATTTTCTGAAGCTACAGAAGCCCAATTGGCGTCCTCTCAATTGCGTTGGAAAGTAGACATCTTGGGCTTTCCAGAAATATATAATAGTTTATACTTTGCCTGAGATTTGATGGCCCAACTCAGCGTTCCAAATCAGCTCAAGACTGCCCGGTGTTTAACGCCGGAATTGGCACAGAAGTGGGAGTTAAACGCCCAAACTGGCACAAAAGCTGGCGTTTAACTCCAAGAAAAGTCTCTACACATAGAAGCTTCAATGCTGAGCCCAAGCACACACCAAGTGGGTCCGGAATCTTTTGCTATTGTATTAGGAATCTTTTGATCACTTTAGATCTTTGGATCATCTTTGGACGTCTAGTTCTTAGATTATGGGGGCTGGCCTCTTGGCCATGCCTAGACCTTGTTCTTATGTATTTTCAATGGTGGAGTTTCTACACACCATAGATTAAGGTGTGGAGCTCTGCTGTACCTCGAGTATTAATGCAATTACTATTGTTCTTCTATTCAATGCAGCTCATTCTTGTTCTAAGTTATTCATTCGCACCCAAGAACATGATGAATGTGATGATTATGTGACACTCATCATCATTCTCACTTATGAACGCGTGCCTGACAACCACTTCCGTTCTACAAGAAAATAAGGCTTGAATGTTTATCTCTTGGATTCCTTAATCAGAATCTTCGTGGTATAAGCTAGAATGGATGGCGGCATTCAAGAGAATCCGGAAGTTCTAAACCTTGTCTGTGGTATTCTGAGTAGGATTCGAGGATTGAATGACTGTGACGAGCTTCAAACTCTTGAAGGCTGGGCGTTAGTGACAGACGCAAAAGAATCACTGGATTCTACTCCAACCTGATTGAGAACCGACAGATGATTAGCCGTGCTGTGACAGAGTGCGTTGAACATTTTCACTGAGAGGACGGGACTGTAGCCATTAACAACGGTGATGCCCAACATACAGCTTGCCATGGAAAGGAGTAAGAAGGATTGGATGAAGACAGTAGGAAAGCAGAGAGACGAAGGGGACAGAGCATCTCCTTATGCTTATCTGAGATTCTCACCAATGAATTACATAAGTATCTCTATCTTTATTTTATGCTTTATTCATAAATCATCTATAACCATTTGAATCTGCCTGACTGAGATTTACAAGATGACCATAGCTTGCTTCATACCAACAATCTCCGTGGGATTGACCCTTACTCGCGTAAGGTTTATTACTTGGATGACCTAGTGCACTTGCTGGTTAGTTGTGCGAAGTTGTGATAAAGAGTTGAGACTGCAATTGAGCGTACCATGTTGATGGCGCCATTGATGATCACAATTTCGTGCACCAATTTTCATGCAAGAAATCATGATTTGAAACATGAAAAATGGAAAAAATTTGAACTGAAACGAAATTTACCTCCTTCCACAATCATGGCATTAAACGCCCAGGAGATGCTTCCTTTGGGCTTTTAACGCCTAGTCCTTGCTTGTTTTGGGCATTTAACGCCCAGTAGTTACTTGTTTTGGGCGTTTAACACCCACTTGCTGCTTCTTTCTGGCGTTAAACGCCAGAAACCTTCCTTACTGGCATTTTTGCGCTAGTGATGTCCTTTTCTCTGTGATTCCTCTGCTTTATGTCCTGAACCTTTATTTCTCTGTATCATTCACTGAAATGTATTATCTAATTTAGAATTAAAATTACAAATAAAATAAACTCATGACTGGGTTGTCTCCCAGCAAGTGCTTATTTACTGTCTTTAGTTGGACTATTACTGAGCTTTCAATCTAGTCTGCAATGTCTGCAAACCACGGAGCCTCCTGAATAGCAAACAATTGCTCATCCGAAAAGGTTTCAGAGATCTCAGTAGGAGGGGGGATGCTCCTGCTACTGGTATTATCCGGGACAGGTGATCAGCTACTTGATTTTCTGTCCATTTTTTGTCTCTTATTTCTATATCAAACTCTTGCAGAAGCAACACCCATCTTATGAGCATGGGTTTTGAATCCTGCTTTGTGAGTAGATATTTAAGAGCAGCATGGTCAGTGTAACCAATCACTTTTGATCCTACTAAATAAGATATAAATTTGTCAATGGCATAAACCACTGCAAGCAATTCCTTTTTTGTGGTTGTGTAGTTCTTCTGTGCATTATTTAGAATACGGCTGCCATAATAAATGACGTGCAGAAGCTTATCATGCCTTTGTCCCAATACTGTACCAATGGCATGGTCACTGGCATCACACATTGTTCGAATGGTAATGCCCAGTTTGGTGCAGAAATGATTGGTGATGTGACCAACTTAGCTTTCAGAGTCTCAAAGGCCTGCAAACACTCTTTGTCAAAGATAAATGGTGTATCAGCAGCCAGCAGATTGCTCAGAGGTTTTGCGATTTTCGAAAAATCCTTAATAAACCTCCTATAGAATCCTGCATGCCCCAGAAAGCTTCTGATTGCCTTAACATTGGCAGGTGGTGGTAATTTTTCAATTACCTCTACCTTAGCTTGATCCACCTCTATTCCCTTGTTCAAAATTTTGTGCCCAAGGACAATTCCTTCAGTCACCGTAAAGTGACATTTCTCCCAATTTAAAACCAGGTTAGTCTCTTGGCACCTCTTTAGAACAAGTGCTAGATAGTCAAGACAGGAGCTGAATGAATTTCCAAATACTGAAAAATCATCCTTGAAGACATCCGGAAATTTTTCCACAATATCAGAGAAAATAGAGAGAATGCACCTTTGAAAGGTTGCAGGTGCATTGCACAGACCAAATGGCATCTTTTTGTATTCAAATACTCCAGATGGACATGTGAATGCTGCTTTCTCTTGACCCTAGGGATCTACTGCAATTTGGTTATAACCTGAATATCCATCCAAAAAGCAGTAGTAATCATGACCTGCTAGTCTTTCTAGCATCTGGTCTAGGAATGGTAAAGGAAAATGATCCTTTCTGGTAGCAGTATTGAGCCTTCTGTAATCAATACACATACGCCACCCTATAACTGTTCTTGTAGGAACCAGTTCATTCTTTTCATCATGAACCACTGTCATGCCACCCTTCTTAGGGAGTACTTGGACAGGGCTTACCCAGGGGCTATCAAAAATAGGATAAATAATATCAGCCTCTAGTAATTTAGTGACCTCCTTCTGCACCACCTCCTTCATGGATGGATTCAGCCGCCTCTGTGGTTGAACCACTGGCTTAGCGTCATCCTCCAATAGGATCTTGTGCATGCATCTGGCTGGGCTAATGCCCTTAAGATCACTGATGGACCACCCAAGAGCTGTCTTGTGTGTCCTTAGCACTTGAATTAGTGCTTCCTCTTCCTGTGGCTCTAAAGTAGAACTTATAATTACAGGAAAAGTGTCATCTTCTCCCAGAAATGCATATTTCAGGGATGGTGGTAATGGTTTGAGCTCAGGTTTAGGAGGTTTATCCTCTTCCTGAGGGATTTTCAGAGGTTCTATTATTCTCTCTGGTTCCTCCAGATCAGGCTGAACATCTTTAAAGATATCCTCTAGCTCTGATTCGAGACTCTCAATCATATTGACCTCTTCCACCATATAGTCAATAATATCAATGCTCACGCAGTCGTTTGGGGTGTCTAGATGCTGCATAGCTTTGACAATATTCAACTTAAACTCGTCCTCATTGACTCTCAGGGTTAATTTCCCTTTTTAGACATCAATGAAGGTTCGTCTAGTTGCTAGGAAAGGTCTTCCTAGAATGAGAGTTGCACTCTTGTGCTCCTCCATTTCCAGCACCACAAAGACAGTGGAAAAGGCAAATGGCCCAACCTTGACAATCATGTCTTCAATCACGCCTGATGGGTATTTAATGTAGCCATCAGCAAGTTGGAGACATATCCGGGTTGGTTTGACTTCTTCTGTCAAACCAAGCTTTTTGATAGTGGATTCAGGTATTAGGTTAATACTTGCTCCAAGATCACATAGAGCTTTCTTGGTACAAGTACCCTCTAATGTGCATGCTATCATGAAGCTTCCGGGATCTTTAAGATTTTCTGGGAAGCTTTTTAGAATGACTGCACTACATTCCTCAGTGAGAAAAAATTTTTCAGTTTCTCTCCAGTCCTTCTTATGACTCATGATCTCTTTCATGAACTTAGCATAAGAGGGTATTTGCTCAAGTGCCTCTGCAAACAGAATCTTTATTTCAAGAGTCCTGAGATTGTCTGCAAAGCGGGCAAATTGCTTATCCTGCTCCGCTTGGCAGAGTTTCTGAGGATAAGGCATCTTGGCTTTGTATTCCTCAACCTTAGTTACTGCAGGTTTATTTCCTACAGAGGTGGTTGGGAAAGCCTTCTTAGAGGGGTTGCTATCAGCACTTGTATGTGTCTGTGCTCCCATTGGGCGTTTAACGCCAACTTTTCACCTTTTTTTGGCGTTTGAATGCCAGAATTATTCCTCTCTGGGCTCTTACTATCCTTAGAGGGATTTTGGGTAGCAGTTTGTTCATCTTCTGTCAGTTGTTCTTTTCTTGGCTTCCCGTTGCTTTGAAGTGAGGTATTTAATGTTCTCTCACTTCTTAATTGAACTGCTTGGCACTCTTCTGTTATCTATTTTGATAATTGCTGTTTTGTTTGATTCAATTGTGCTTCCATATTCACATTAGCAATTCTTGTGTCTTGTAGCATCTCCTTGAATTCATCTAGCTATTTTGTTAGAAAATCTAATTGCTGATTGAATTCAGTAACTTGTGCTGCAGGACTGAGTTCAGTAGTTACTGTTTTAGCCTTTTCTTTCATGGAAGACTCACTACTTAAGTACAGATGCTGATTTCTAGCAACTGTATCAATGAGCTATTGAGTTTCTTCAATTGTCTTTCTCATGTGTATAGATCCACCAGCTGAGTGGTCTAAAGACATTTGAGCTTTCTCTATTAGCATATAGTAGAAGATGTCTAACTGCACCCACTCTGAAAACATTTCAGAGGGGTATTTCCTTAGCATCTCTATGTACCTCTCCTAGGCATCATAAAGGGATTCATTATATCCTTGTTTGAAGCCTTGGATAGCCAGCCTCAGCTGTGTCATCCTTTTTGGAGGGAAATATTGATTCAGGAATTTTTCTAACAGTTATTTCCATGTCCTTATGCTGGCCTTGGGTTGGTTATTTAACCACCTCTTAGCCTGATCTCTCACAGCAAATGGGAATAGTAACAGTCTGTAGACATATTGATCAACTTCCTTATAATGTATTGTGTTAGTAATTTGTGATAAATGTGCCAGAAACTCAGTAGGTTCTTCCTTTGGAAGACCGGAATACTGGCAATTTTTGCTGCACCATGATAATGAGATGAGGATTCAACTCAAAGGTACTAGCTCTTATGGGAGGTATATATATACTACTCCCATATGAAGCAGTCGAGGGGTTAGCATATGACCCCAGAGTCCTTCTATACCGTTCACCTCCACTTAAGTCCATGATGGAGAAAGGGAGGTGTTGTGTAATAGAGATTGAAATAGTATTATTAAAATATATATTTTTATTTATTTATTTATTTTCGAAAATAAAATAAATTAAAATAACATAAATGAAAAATGGGTGAAGATTTTTGAAAAATGAAGAGAGAGAAAAAAGTGGTTAGGAAGTTTTGAAAAAAGATATGATTGAAAGGATTTGATTGGAAAAGATATGATTTTTAAAATTGATGACTAATTTAATGCTAAATTTTCGAAAATTATGAGTGGAATGAGGAAAAGATATTTTTTTGATTTTTTTGAATTTAATGAGGAAAGAGAAAAACAATAAAAAGACACAAGACTTAAAATTTTTAGATCTAATGCTCCTTATTTTCGAAAATTTGGGGGAAAAACACCAAGGAACACCAAACTTAAAAATTTTAAGATCAAAACACAAGAAAGACTTAAGAACACTTTGAAGATTCACAAGAACACGAAGAACAAAAACTCAAAGACTCAAAGGACTCAAGAACATAAAAAGAATACCAAACTTCAAATTTTTTGAAAACCAAAACAAATTTTCGAAAACTCACAAAGAAAATAACAAGAAAATACTAAACTAAAAAAATTGGAACAAGAATTAAACAAAGAAAAATTATTTTTGAAAAGATTTTAGAAATAAAGACTCAAAGGAGCAACCTTTCACAAGAAAATAGACACATTCAAAAAATGCATAAATTAAACGAAGAGAAACTAATTTTGAAAAAATTGAAGGAACACAAAAAGTATGCAATTGACACCAAACTTAAATCAAGAAACTAGGCTCAAACCTATTGACTCTAAACACAACAAAATAAATTGTTCCTAAACTAAGCAACACAATAAACTGTTAGTTGTCTAAACTCAAACAATCCTCGTCAACGGCGCTAAAAACTTGGTGCATGAAATTGTAAATCACACTTTTCGCAACTCGTACCACTAACCAGCAAGTGCACTGGGTCGTCCAAGTAATACCTTACGTGAGTAAGTGTCGAATCCCACGGAGATTGTTGGCTTGAAGCAAGCTATGGTTATCTTGTAACTCTTAGTCAGGATAATAATAATTCTTAGTTTTGATTGGTAGTAAATAAAAAGCATGGATTAAATAATACTTGTTATGCGGTAATGGAGAATATGTTGGAGTTTTGGAGATGCTTTGTCTTTTGAATCTCTACTTTCCCCCTGTCTTCTTCTTCACACACGCAAGGTTCCTCCTATGGCAAGATGTGTGTTGGTGGATCACCGTTGCCAATGGCTACCATTCATCCTCTCAGTGAAAATGGTTCAGGTGCGCTGTCACCGCATGGCTAATCATCTGTCGGTTCTCACTCATGCTGGAATATGATCCATTGATCCTTTTGCGTCTGTCACTACGCCCAACCCTTTTGAGTTTGTAGCTCGTCACAGTCATTCAATCCCTGAATCCTACTTGGAATACCACAGGCAAGGTTTAGACTTTTTGGATTCTCAAGAATGCTACCAATGAATTTTAGCTTATACCACGATGACTCTGATTAAGGAATCCAAGAGATACTCATTTAATCTAATGTAGAACGGAGGTGGTTGTCAGGCACGCATTCATAGGTTGAGAATGGTAATGAGTGTCAACGATCATCACATTCATCATATTGAAGTGCGAATGAATATCTTAGATAGAAACAAGCGTGCTTGAATAAAAAACAGGAATAATTGCATTAATTCATCGAGACACAGCAGAGCTCCTCACTCCCAAAAATGGAGTTTAGAGACTCATGCCATCAAAGAGTATAAAGTTCAGATCTAAAAATGTCATCCGGTACCCAGTAAACCTCTAAAAGTTGTTTTAAATACTAAACTAGTAACCTAGGTTTACAGAAAATGAGTAAACTAAGATAGATAGTGCAGAAATCCACTTTCGGGGCCTACTTGGTGTGTGCTGGGGCTGACACTTGAGCTTTCCACGTACCTAGGCTATTTTTGGAGTTAAACGCTAGGTTGTAACCTGTTTCTGGCATTTTACTCCAACTCGTAACGTGTTTTTGGCGTTTTGCGCCAGAATAGGACATGAAACTGGCGTTGAACTCCAGTTTACATCATCTATATTTGAGCAACGTATGATCTATTATATATTTCTGGAAAGCCCTGGATGTCTACTTTCCAATGCAATTGAGATTGTGCCAATTGGACTCTTGTAGCTCCAGAAAAGCCATTTCGAGTGCATGGAGGTTAGAATCCAACAGCATCAGCAGTCCTTTTTCAGCCTGTATCAGATTTTTGCTCAGATCCTTCAATTTCAGCCAAAAAATATCTGAAATCACAAAAAAATACACAAACTCATAGTAAAGTCCAGAAATATGAATTTTGCCCAAAAACTAATAGAAATATACTAAAAAATAACTAAAACATACTAAAAACTACATGAGATTACCCCCAAAAAGCGTATAAAATATCCGCTCATCATGCACCACCCTGTAACTGTTCTTGTGGGAACCAGTTCATTTTTCTCATTATGAACCACTGTCATGCCTCCCTTCTTGGTGATGACTTGGACAGGGCTCACCTAGGGGCTATCAGAAATTGGATAAATAATCCTAGCCTCTAGTAATTTAGTGACCTCTTTTTGCACCACTTCCTTCATGGCTCGATTTAGTCGCTTTTGTGGTTGAACCACTGGCTTAGCCTTATCCTCCAAGAGAATCTTGTGCATGCATCTGGCTGGGCTAATGCCCTTAAGATCACTTATGGACCACCCAAGAGCTGTCTTATGTGTCTTTAGCACTTGAATCAGCACTTCCTCTTCCTATGGCTTTAAGGTAGAGCTTATAATCACAGGAAGAGTGTTGTCTTCTCCCAGAAATGCATATTTTAAGGATGGTGGTAGTGTTTTGAGCCTTGGTTTGGGGGACTTTTCCTCTAATTGAGGAGTTTTCAGAGGTTTTTCTAATTCCTCTGGCCCCTCCAGGTCAGGCTGAACATCTTTAAATATGTCCTCTAGCTCTGATTCGAGACTCTTAGTCATATTGACTGCTTCTACCAGAGAGTCAATAAGATCCACTCTCATGCAGTCTTTTGGTGTGTCTGGATACTGCATAGCTTTGAGAGCATTCAACTTAAACTCATCCTCATTGACTCTCAGGGTCACTTCCCCTTTTTGGACATCAATTAGGGTGCATCCAGTTGCTAGGAATGGTCTTCCTAGAATGAGAGTTGCACTCTTGTGCTCCTCCATTTCCAGCATTACAAAGTCAGTGGGAAAGGCAAATGATTCAACCTTGACAATCATGTCCTCGATTATGCCTGATGGGTATTTAATGGAGCCATCAGCAAGTTGAAGATAGATATGGGTTGGTTTGATCTCTTCGGTCAAACTAAGCTTTCTGCTAGTGGATGTAGGGATTAGGTTTATACTTGCCCCAAGATCACATAGAGCTGTCTTGGTGCAAATCCCTTCTAATGTGCATGGTATCATAAAGCTTCCAGGATCCTTAAGCTTCTCTGGTAAGCTTTTTAGAATGACTGCACTGCATTCCTCAGTGAGAAAAACTTTTTCAGTTTCTCTCCAATCCTTCTTATGGCTTAAGATTTCTTTCATGAACTTAGCATAAGAGGGTATTTGCTCAAGTGCTTCTGCATACAGAATCTTTATTTCAAGAGTCCTGAGATAGTCTGCAAAGCGGAAAAATTGCTTATCCTGTTCCGCTTGGCAGAGTTTCTGAGGATAAGGTATTTTGGCTTTATATTCTTCAACCTTGGATGCTGCAGGTTTATTTCCTGCAGAAGCAGGCTGAGACGCCTTCTTGAGGGAGTCATCATCAGCACTTGTGGGTGTCTAATCCCTTATTGGCATTTGAATGCCAGGATTGGGCGCTGGATTGGCATTTAATGCCAGATTCCTACCCTGTTCTGGCATTTGAACGCTAGAGTTGAACATGGAATTGGCGTTTGATGCCAACTTGTCACCCTTTTCTAGCGTTTGGACACCAGAATCATTCCTCTCTGGGCTCTTATTGTCCTCAGAAGGATTTTGGGTAATATTCTGTTCATCCTCTATCAACTGTTCATTCCTTGGCTTTCTGTTGCTTTGAGTTGATGTATTTAATATTTTTCCACTCCTTAATTGAACAGCTTGACATTCTTCTATTTTTTGTTTAGATAACTGTTGTCTTGTCTGGTCAAGTTGTGCTTCCATAGTCTTATTAGCATCTCGAGTATCATGTAACATTTCTTTAAATTCTGCTAACTGTTTTGTCAGAGCAAGTAATTGCTGGTTGAGTTCAACAGCTTTTTCTAGAGGACTAAGGTCAGTAGATACTACTTTAGCCTCTTTCTTTATGGAGGACTCACTGCTCAAGTACAGATGCTGATTTCTATCAACAGTATCTATAAGCTCTTGAACCTATTCAATTGTCTTTCTCATGTGTATAGATCCACCAGCTGAGTGGTCTAGAGATATCTAAACTTTTTCTGTAAGCCCATAGTAGAAGATGTCTAACTGCACCCATTCTGAAAACATTTCAGAGGGGTATTTTCTCAGCATCTCTCTGTACCTCTCCCAGGCATTGTAAAGGGATTCATTATCCTCTTGTTTAAAGCCTTGGATGTCCAGCCTTAGCTGTGTCATACTATTGGGAGGGAAATATTGATTCAGAAATTTTTCTAAGAGCTGCTTCCATGTCCTTATGCTGGCCTTAGGTTGATTATTTAACCACCTCTTAGCTTGGTCTTTTACACAAATGGAAACAGTAATAATCTGTAGACATCCTGGTCTATTTCCTTATCATGTACTGTGTCAGCAATTTGTAAGAACTGTGCTAGAAATTTAGTAGGTTCTTCCTGTGGAAGACCAGAATACTGGCAATTTTGCTGCATCATGATAATGAGCTGAGGATTCAACTCAAAACTATTGACTCCGATGGAGGGTATACAGATACTACTCCCATATGAAGCAGTAGCGGGGTTAGCATATGACCCCAGAGTCCTTCTGGACTGTTCATTTCCACTTAGCTCCATGATGGAGAAAGATAATAAAAAAATATTGAAAAGTAAAAAAAATATATGATTGAAAATATATGATTGAAAAACAATTTAAAAAGATTTGATTTTGAAAATTGATGACTAATTTAATGAAAAACTTTCAAAAATTTGAGGAAACACCAAGGAACACCAAACTTAAAATTTTTAAGATCAAAACACAAAAAAGATTCAAGAGCATAAAAAGAACACCAAACTTAAATTTTTTTAGAAAACCAAAAATAAATTTTCAAAAATTTAAATAAAACTAACAAAAAAACACCAAACTTAAAACATGCAACTAGACTCAAATAGAAAAATCTAAAAGAATAATAATAATTTTTTTTGAAAAATTTTTGAAAAGAAAATAAGAGACTCTGACCCAAAAGATAAACTTTTCCTAATCTAAGCAACAAGATGGACCGTCAGTTGTCCAAACTCGAACAATCCCCGGCAACGGTGCCAAAAACTTGGTGCACGAAATTGAAATCACACTTGCAATGCCGAACAACTAACCAGCAAGTGCACTGGGTCGTCCAAGTAATACCTTACGTGAGTAAGGGTCGATCCCACGGAGATTGTCGGCTTGAAGCAAGCTATGGTTTCCTTGTAACTCTTAGTCAGGAGATTATCAATGAAAAGGGTTTTGTTTGCAATAAAATAAAAGAGCATGAAATAGAAGATACTTGTGATTCAATAATGGAGAACAAGTTGGAGTTTTGGAGATGCTCTGTCATCTGAATCTCTGCTTTCCTACTGTCTTCTTCTTCATGCACGCAAAGCTTCTTCCATGGCAAGCTGTGTGTAAGGTGTCACTGTTGTCAATGGCTACTTCCCATCCTCTCAGTGAAAATGGTCCATGTGTGCTGTCACCGCATGGCTAATCATCTCTCGGTTCTCGATCATGTTGGAATAGAATCCAGTGATCCTTTGCGTCTGTCACTACGCCCAACACTCACGAGTTTGAAGCTCGTCACAGTCATCCCTTCCCAGATCCTACTCGGAATACCACAGACAAGGTTTAGACTTTCTGGATCCCAGGAATGGCCGCCAATAATCCTAGCTTATACCACAAAGACTCCGATCTTTCGGAATGGAGGCTAAGAGATAAACATTCAATCTAAGATAGAACAGAGGTGGATGTCAGGCATGCATTCATAGGTTAAGAATGGTGATGAGTGTCACAGATCATCACATTCATCATGTTTAAGTGTGAATTAATATCTTAGAACGGAAGCAAGCGTGATTGAATAGAAAACAGTGGTAATTGCATTAATCCATCGAGACACAGCAGAGCTCCTCACCCCCAACCATGGGGTTTAGAGACTCATGCCTTAGAAGATACAAAGTTACATGTAAAATGTCATGAGGTACAAAATAAATCTCTAAAAGTACTATTTATAATGAAACTAGCTACTAGGGTTTACAGAAATAGGTAAATGATACAGAAATCCACTTCTGGGCCCACTTGGTGTGTGCTTGGGCTGAGCATTGAGCTTTACACGTATAGAGTCTGTTCCTGGAGTTAAACGCCAGCTTTTGTGCCAGTTTGGGCGTTTTAACTCCAACTTTTATGCCAGCTCTGGTATTTTGACGCCAGAAAAGGGCAGAGAGTTGGTGTTTTGACGCCAATTTACGTCGTCAAAACTCGCTCAAAGCATGGACCATTATATATTGCTGGAAAGCCCTGAATGTATACTTTCCAACGCAATTAGAAGCGCGTAGTTTAGAGTTTTGTAGCTCCAGAAAATCCACTTCGAGTGCAGGGAGGTCAGAATCCAATAGCATCTGCAGTCCTTCTTCAGCATCTGAATCAGATTTTTGCTCAGGTCCCTCAATTTCAGCCAGAAATTACCTGAAATCACAAAAAAACACACAAACTCATAGTAAAGTCTAGAAATATCATTTTTGCTTTAAAACTAATAAAAGTATACTAAAAAGTGGCTAATTCCTAATAAAAACTATATGAAAATACCCCAAAAAAGCGTATAAAATATCCAGAGGTGAAGAAGTATGCACAATGGGCATGGCACGCGAGTTATATTTTCCAGAGGTGAAGAAGTCTGCACAATGGGCGTGGCATGCCAGACCCTAGGCGTGGCACGCTAGTTATATTTTCCAGAGAGGGAGATAGGAGGCCAACCATATGGGTGTGCCACTTGAGGTCGAAGGCGTCGCACGCCAGCTATCATTTCTCACTTGGGCATGCCACTTAAGTCTCAGGCGTGGCACGCAAACATCACCAATCAACAAGACGAAGACTTGGGCGTGCCACTTGAGTTCTGGGCGTGGCACGCCAACAGATGAACTAAGCACACAAATGGGCATGGCACGCTGGTGCACGAAATTGTGATCTCAATGGCGCCAACAACTTGGTATGCACAATTTTAATCTCAACTCTTTTTCACAACTTCGCACAACTAACCAGCAAGTGCACTGGGTCGTCCAAGTAATAAACCTTATGTGAGTAAGGGTCGATCCCACAGAGATTGTCGGCTTGAAGCAAGCTATAGTCATCTTGTAAATCTCAGTCAGGCGGATTCAAATGGTTATGGAGTTTTGATAATTTAAAAGATAAATAAACATAAAATAAAGATAGAGATACTTATGGAGATGCGTTATTCCTTCTGAATCTCTGTTTTCCTACTGTCTTTATTCAATCATTCATACTCCTTTCCAAGGCAAGCTGTATGTAGGGGGATCACCGTTGTCAATGGCTACCGTCCATCCTCTTAGTGAAAATAGTCCAGCTACGGGTTACGTAGGGCTAATCATCTGTCGGTTCTCACTTGTGTTGGAATAAGATCCAGTGATCCTTTTGTGTCTGTCACTACGCCCAACAGTCATGAGTTTGATGCTCATCACAGTCATCCCATCCCAGATCATACTCGAAATACCACAGACAAGGTTTAGACTTTTCAGACCTCAAGAATGCTGCCAATTGATTCTAGCTTATACCAAGAAGACTCAGATCTCAAGGAATTGAAGGCTCTGTTGTCAGGAGAGGCAATCAAACGCATGGACCAGGAATCCAAGAGATATACATTCAAGCTTGTTTTCATGTAGAACAGACGTGTTTGTCAGGCACGCGTTCACAGGTTGAGAATGGTGATGAGCGTCACATAATCATCACATTCATCAGGTTCTTGTGTGCGAATGAATATCTTAGAATAAGAATAAGCTTGAATTGAATAGAATAACAATAGTACTTTGCATTAATACTCGAGGAACAGCAGAGCTCCACACCTTAATCTATGGTGTGTAGAAACTCCACCTTTAAAAATACATAAGTGATGAAGGTCCAGACATGGCCAAATGGCCAGCCCCCAAGTCTAAGGAAAAACGTTCCAAAGATGATCTAAGGATCCAATAATTTTTCCAAAGACACAAGTACAATAGTAAAAAGTTCTATTTATACTAAACTAGTTACTAGGGTTATAGAAAAAAGTAAATGATGCAGAAATCCACTTTCGGGCCCACTTGATGTGTGCTTGGGCTGAACATTGAAGCTTTCATGTGTAGAGACTTTTCTTGGAGTTAAACGCCAGTTTTAATGCCAGTTTGGGCGTTTAACTGCAGCTTCTATCCTGTTTCTCGCATTTAACGCCAGAATAGGGCAAGATGTTGCCGTTTGAACGCCAATTTGTGTCATCAAAACTCGATCAAGGTATGGACTATTATATATTGTTAGAAAGCCCTGAATGTCTACTTTCCAACGCAATTGAGAGCACATCATTTGGACTTCTGTAGCTCTAAACAATTTACTTCGAGTGCAGGGAGGTTAGAATCCAACAACATCAGCAGTCCTTTTTCAGCCTCTGAATCAGATTTTTGCTCAGGTCCCTCAATTTCAGCCAGAAAATACCTGAAATCATAGAAAAACACACAAACTCATAGCAAAGTTCAGAAATTTGAATTTTTCTTAAAAAATAATAAAAATATACTAAAACGTAGCTAGATCCTACAAAAAAACTATCTAAAAACAATGTCAAAAAGCATATAAATTATTCGCTCATCACACGCCAGACCCTGGTGTGCCACGCTAGTTCAACTTTCCAGAAATGAGAAGATGAAGGAGAAGGCCTGGGCGTGCCACTTGAGCTCGAAAGTGTGGCATGCCAGCCTAACTGATGAGCGGATAATTTATACGCATTTTGGCATCGTTTTTAGTATATTTTTAGTATGTTTTAGTTAGTTTTTATTATATTTTTATTATTTTTTATTTAAAATTCACTTTTCTGTACTTTACTATGAGTTTGTGTGTTTTTCTGTGATTTTAGGTATTTTCTGGCTGAAATTGAGGGACCTGAGCAAAAATCTGATTCAGAGGCCGAAAAAGGACTGCAGATGCTGTTGGATTCTGACCTCCCTGCATTCAAAGTGGCTTTTCTTGAGCTACAGAAGCCCAATAGGCGCACACTTAAATGCGTTGGAAAGTAGACATCCTTGGCTTTCCAGCAATGTATAATAGTCTATACTTTGCCTAAGAATTGATGGCCCAAACTGGCGTTCCAAATCAGCTTCAGAATTCCCGGCGTTTAACGCCGGAACTGGCACAAAAGATGGAGTTAAACGCCCAAAATGGCACAAAAGCTGGCGTTTAACTCCAGAAAAAGTCTCTACACATCAAAGCTTCAATGCTCAGCCCAAGCACACACCAGGTGGACCCCGGAAGTGGATTTTTACATCATTTACACATTCTTGTAAACCCTAGGTCACTAGTTCAATATAAATAGGACTTTTTGTTATTGTATCGGTATCTCATGACACTTTACACATTTCATACTGTACCTTCTACGGCATGAGTCTCTAAACCCGAA
>NC_029775.3:50727035-50743946 GCF_000817695.3 Arachis duranensis | reverse complement strand
AAAGAATCATTGGATTCTATTCCGACATGATCGAGAACCGACAGATGAATAGTCGTGCTGTGACAAAGCGCGTTGAACATTTTCACTGAGAGGATGGGATGTAGCCATTGACAACGGTGAAACCCTACATACAGCTTGCCATGGAAGGAGTCTTGCGTGCATGAAGAAGAAGACAGTAGGAAAGCAGAGATTCAGAAAATAGAGCATCTCTAAAACCTCAACCTGTTATCCATTACTGCGAAACAAGTATCTATTTCATGTTCTTTTACTTTTCACAATTAAACCTGAGAATTATTGATATCCTGACTAAGAGTTACAAGATAACCATAGCTTGCTTCAAGCCGACAATCTCCGTGGGATCGACCCTTACTCACGTAAGGTATTACTTGGACGACCCAGTGCACTTGCTGGTTAGCTGTGATGAATTGCAAAAGTGTGATTGCGATTTCGTGCAGCAAGTTTTTGGCGCCGTTGCCGGGGATTGTTCGAGTTTGGACAACTGACGGTTTATCTTGTTGCTTAGATTAGGAATATTTTATTTTTGTTGGTTTAGAGTCTTTTATTTGAGCTAAGTTTCATATTTTAAGTTTGGTGTCAATTGCATGCTTTTATTTTCTTTTAAATTTTTCGAATTTGCATGTTCCTAGTCCTTTCTTGATCTTTAAAAATTCTAAGTTTGGTATCTCCCTTGTGTTTTCCTTTAAGTTTTCGAAAATTTGTCTTTGATTTTCTAAAAATTTTAAGTTTGGTGTATTTTGTGCTTTTATTCACTTAAACATTTTTCAAAAATTTGTTCTTGGTGGTCATCTTGATCTTCAAAGTGTTCTTAGTGTTCATCTTGACATTCAAAGTTTTCTTGTTTGTTCTCTTTGTTTTGATATAAAATTTCTAAGTTTAGTGTCGATTTGTTATTTTTCTCTTCCCTCATTAAATTTTAAAAAAATAAAAAAATTTCTTTCCCTTATTTTACTCATAATTTTCGAAATTTTGCATTAATTTAGTCAAATATTTTCAAAATCATATCTTTTTTTAGTCAAGTCAAAATTCTAATTTCAAAAATTGATCTTTTCAAATCTTTTTTCAAAAATCAAATCTTTTTAATTTCTTCAATCATATCTTTTCAATCATTTTTTTTATTTACAATCATATCTTCTCAATCATATCTTTTTCAAAATAATTTTCAATCATATCTTTTTAATTGCTAATTCCAAAATCTTTTTAATTAATTAATTGATTTAGTTTTCAATTTGCTTTGATTTTATTTTCTTTTAGTTTTCGAAATTTTATTTTATTTTCTTTTCCATTTATTTTATTATTTTTGGTAATTTTTAATTAAAAACAAAAAAAACAAAATTTATACTTTACTTGCGATCCATATCATCTCCCTTTCTCCATCATGGACCTAAGTGGAGTTGAGCAGTCCAGAAGGACTTTGGGGTCATATGCTAGCCCCATTGCAGCTGCATATGGGAGTAGTATCTGTATACCTCCCATTAAACAAGCAGCTTTGAGCTAAACCCTCAACTCATTATCATGGTGCAGCAAAATTGCCAGTATTCCGGTCTTTCACAGGAAGAACCTACTGAGTTTCTGGCACAGTTCTTACAAATTGCTGACACAGTACGTGATAAAGAGGTGGATCAGGATGTCTACAGATTATTACTGTTTTCATTTGTTATAAAAGATCAAGCTAAGAGGTGGTTGAATAATCAACCCACAGCAAGCATAAACACATGGAGACAGTTATCAGACAAATTCCTGAATCACTTTTACCCTCCAAAAAGGATGACACAACTAAGGCTAGACATCCAAGGCTTTAAACAAGAGGATAATGAATCCCTTTATAATGCCTGGGAGAGGTACAGAGGTATGCTAAGAAAATGCCCCTCTGAAATATTTTCAGAGTGGGTACAGTTAGACATCTTCTACCATGGGCTTACAGAAAAAGCTCAGATGTCTCTAGACCACTCAGCTGGTGGATCTATACATATGAGGAAGACGATTGATGAGGCTCAAGAGCTCATAGATACTGTTGCTAGAAATCAATATTTGTACTCTAGCAGTGAGCCTTCTATGAAAGAAGAAGCCATGGCAGTAACTACTGATCCTAATCCTCAAGAACAGGTTGTTGAGCTTAATCAGCAATTACTCCTGATGACAAGACAATTAGCAGAATTTAAAGAGATGCTCAAAGAAACTAAAAATGCTAACAAGAATATGGAAGTAAAATTGAATCAGACAAGACAACACTATCTAAACAGATAACAGAAGAATGCCAAGCTGTTAAATTAAGGAGTGGGAAGACATTGAATGTATCAACTCAAAGTAGCAGAAAGTTAAGAAAGGAACAACTGACAGAGGATGACCAACCAATTACCCAAAATCCCTCTGAGGACAGTAAGAGCCCAAAGAGGAATGATTCTGGCGTTCAAACACCAGAAAAGGGTAAGAAAGTGGCGTTAAACGCCCAATGGGTAGCCAATTCTGGCGTTCAAACGCCACAAAGGGATCAGACACCTGCAAGTGCTGATAGTAACCCCTCTAAGAAGACTTCTCCAACCACCTCTGTAGGGAATAAACCTGTAGCAACTAAGGTTGAAGAATATAAAGCCAAGATACCTTATCCTCAGAAACTTCACTAAGCGGAACAGGATAAACAATTTTCCCGCTTTGCAGACTATCATAAAGATCCCGTTTGCAGAGGCACTTGAGCAAATACACTCTTATGCTAAGTTCATGAAAGAAATCTTAAGTCATAAGAAGGATTGGAGAGAAACTGAAAAAGTTTTTCTCACTGAAGAATGCAGTGCAGTCATTTTTAAGAGCTTACCAGAGAAGCTTAAGGATCTTGGAAGCTTTATGATACCATGCACATTAGAGGGTACGAGGTCAAACCAACCCGGATATGCCTCCAACTTGCTGATGGCTCCATTAAATATCCATCAGGCATAATTGAGGACATGATTGTCAAGGTGGGACCATTTGCCTTTCCCACTGACTTTATAGTGCTGGAAATGGAGGAGCACAAGAGTGCAACTCTCATTCTAGGATGACCTTTCCTAGCAACTGGACGAACCCTCATTGATATCCAAAAAGGGAAATTAACCCTGAGAGTCAATGAGGATGAGTTCAAGTTAAATGTTGTCAAAGCTATGCAGTATCCAGACACATCAAATGACTACATGAGGGCTGATATTATTGACTCTTTGGTGGAGGAGGTCAATATGACTGAAAGTCTCGAATCAGAGCTAGAGGACATCTTTAAAGATGTTCAGCCTGATCTGGAGGAACTAAAGGAAATAAAAGAACCTCTGAAAATTCCTCAGGAAGAGGAGAAACCTCTTAAACACGAGCTCAAACCACTACCACCATCCCTAAAATATGCATTTTTGGGAGATGGTAACACTTTTCCAGTGATCATAAGCTCTGCTTTAAATCCACAGGAAGAGAAAGCACTAATTGATGTGCTAAGGACACACAAGACAGCTCTTGGGTGGTCCATGGGTGATCTTAAGGGCATTAGCCCAGCAAGATGCATGCACAAGATCCTATTGGAGGATGATGCTAAGCCAGTGGTTCAACCACAAAGGCGGCTAAATCCAGCCATGAAGGAGGTGGTGCAGAAAGAGGTCACTAAGTTATTAGAGGCTGGGATTATTTATCCTATTTCTGATAGCCCCTGGGTGAGCCCTGTCCACGTTGTCCCCAAGAAGAGAGGCATGACAGTGGTTTATAATGAAAAGAATGAACTGGTTCCTACAAGAATAATTACAGGGTGGCGTATGTGTATTGACTACAGAAGGCTCAATACAGCCACCAGGAAGGATCATTTTCCTTTACCATTCATAGACCAGATGCTAGAGAGACTGGCAGGACCTGCTTTTTGGATGGCTATTCAGGTTACAACCAAATTGCAGTAGATCCTTAGGACCAAGAGAAAACAGCATTCACATGTCCTTCTGGAGTGTTTGCCTATAGAAGGATGCCTTTTGGCCTGTGTAATGCACCTGCAACCTTTTAGAGGTGCATGCTCTCTATTTTCTCAGATATGGTAGAAAAATTTCTGGAAGTCTTCATGGATGACTTTTCAGTATTTGGAGACTTATTCAGCTCTTGCCTTCACCATCTAGCACTTGTTCTGAAAAGATGCCAAGAGACCAACCTAGTTCTAAACTGGGAAAAATGTCACTTTATGGTGACTGAAGGGATTGTCTTTGGGCATAAAATTTCAAACAAGGGAATAGAGGTGGATCACGCTAAAGTTGAAGTAATTAAAAAATTACCACCACCTGTCAATGTTAAGGCAATTAGAAGCTTTCTGGGGCACGCAGGATTCTACAGAAGGTTTATAAAGGATTTTTCAAAAATTGCAAAACCTCTGAGTAATCTGCTAGCTGCTGACACGCCATTTATCTTTGATAAGGAGTGTCTGCAAGCATTTGAGACTCTGAAAGCTAAGCTGGTCATAGCACCAGTCATCTCTGCACCAGACTGGACATTACCATTCGAACTAATGTGTGATGCTAGTGACCACACCATAGGTGCAGTGTTGGGACAGAGGCATAACAAGCTTCTGCACATCATTTATTATGCTAGCCGTGTTTTAAATGATGCACAGAAGAATTACACAACCACAGAAAAAGAGTTACTTGCAGTGGTTTATGCCATTGACAAGTTTAGATCCTATCTAGTAGGATCAAAAGTGATTGTGTACACTGACCATGCTGCTCTTAAATATCTACTCACAAAGCAGGATTCAAAACCCAGGCTCATAAGATGGGTGTTGCTTCTGCAAGAGTTTGATATAGAAATAAGAGACAGAAAAAGGACAGAGAATCAAGTAGCTGATCACCTGTCCCTGATAGAACCAGTAGCAGGAGCGCCCCACCCTCCTACTGAGATCTCTGAAACCTTTCTGGATGAGCAACTCTTCGCCATTCAGGAAGTACCATGGTTTGCAGACAGAAAAGGGAAGAAGCATGAAAAGCTTCTCTCAAAACAGAGTCAAACAGAGCCCCCACAGTCAAACTCTAAGTTTGGTGTTGGGAAGTTCCAACATTGCTCTGAGTATCTGTGAGGCTCCATGAGAGCCCACTGACAAGCTACTGACATTAAAGAAGCGCTTGTTGTGAGGCAACCCAATGTCATATTTATCTATTTTCTATTGTTATTTTATGTTTTCTATACGTTGATGATCATGTGAAGTCACAAAAACAATTGAAAAAGCAAAAATAGAATGAAAAATAGAAAGAAAAATAGCACACCCTGGAGGAAAAGCTTGCTGGAGTTTAAACGCCAGTAAGGGCAGCAAATGGGCGTTTAACGCCCAGTCTGGCACTATTCTGGGCGTTTGACGCCATAAAGGGGCACCAGACTGGCGTTTAACGCCAGAAAAGGGCAGCAGCCCGGCGTTTAACGCCAGGATTGGCAGAAGGGGCATTTTTACACGCCACTTGGTGCAGGGATGAGCTATCTTTGACACCTCAGGATCTGTGGACCCCACAGGATCCCCACCTACCCCACCATCCAAATTCAAACCACTTTCCCTCCCAAACCCTACCCATAATGGCCGAACCCTACTCCTCTCTCCACTCCTATATAAATCCATCTTCACTCCTTCATTTTCACACAACCTAAACACTACTTCTCCCCCTTGGCCAAAACACATAGCCCCCCTCCATCTCCTTTATTTCCTCTTCTTCTACTCCCTCTTCTCTTCTTTTGCTCGAGGACGAGCAAACCTTCTAAGTTTGGTGTGGTAAAAGCATTGCTTTTTGTTTTTCCATAACCATGTATGACACTTAAGGCCAGAGAAACCTCTAGAAAGAGGAAAGGGAAGGCAAAAGCTTCCACATCTGAGTCTGGGAGATGGAGAGATTCATCTCAAAATCTCATCACTAAGAAAGGGATGGAGCAAACAAGAGCTTGAGCAAATTCCTCATCATGAAATCCCTGGGATGCCTCAAGGGATGCATTTCCCTCCACAAAACTATTGGGAGCAAATCAACACCTCCCTAGGAAAATTAAGCTCTAACATGGGACAACTAAGGATGGAGCACCAAGAGCATTCCATCATCCACCATGAGATTTGAAAAGATCAAAAAGCTATGAGGGAAGAGCAACAAGACAAGGAAGAGACATAGACGAGCTCAAAAGCACTCCATAAGATCTTCAAGAGGAAGAACAAGCCGCCATCACTAAGGTGGACCCGTTCTTTAATTTCCTTGTTCTTTATTTTCTGTTTTTCAAATTTTTATGGTTTATATTTATCTATGTTTGTGTCGTTATTACATGATCATTAGTGTCTTAGTGTCTATGCCTTAAAGTTATAAATGTCCTATGATCCATCACCTTTCTTAGATGAAAAATGTTTTTAATCACAAAAGAACAAGAAGTACATGATTTTGAATTCATCTATGCTTAAACAGTGCATATGTCTTTTGAATTTGTGGTTCATGAATGTTGGCTCTTGAAAGAATGATGAAAAAGGAGACATGTTACTGAGGATCTGGAAAATCATAAAAATGATTCTTGAAGCAAGAAAAAGCAATGAAAAAAAAAAGAAAATTTCGAAAAAAAAAGAGAAGGAAAAAGAAAACGAAAAAAAAGAAAGAAAAAGAAAAGAAATAAGGTTGTGATCCAAAGCAAAAAGAGTGTGCTTAAGAACCATGGACACCTCTAATTGGGGACTCTAGCAAAGCTGAGTCACAATCTGAAATGGTTCACCCAGTTATGTGTCTGTGGCATGTATGTATCCGGTGAAAATACTGGAAAACAGAGTGCTTTGGGCCACGGCCAATACTCATAAAGTAGCTGTGTTTAAGAATCAACATACTTAATTAGGAGAATCAGTAACACTATCTGAATTCTGAGTTCTTATAGATGCCAATCATTCTAAACTTCAAAGGATAAAGTGAGATGCCAAAACTGTTCAGAGGCAAAAAGCTACTAGTCCCGCTCATCTAATTGGAACTAAGTTTCATTGATATTTTGGTGTCTATAGTATATTCTCTTCTTTTTATCCTATTTGATTTTTAGTTGCTTGGGGACAAGCAACAATTTAAGTTTGGTGTTGTGATGAGCGGATAATTTATACGCTTTTTGGCATTGTTTTTAGTATATTTTTAGTATGTTTTAGTTAGTTTTTATTATATTTTTATTAGTTTTTATTTAAAATTCGCTTTTCTGGACTTTACTATGAGTTTTTGTGTTTTTCTGTGATTTCAGGTATTTTCTGGATGAAATTGAGGGACCCGAGCAAAAATCTAATTCAGAGGCTGAAAAAGGACTATAGATGCTGTTGGATTCTGACCTCCCTGCACTCGAAGTGAATTTCCTGGAGCTACAGAAGCTCAATTGGTGCGCTCTCAATTGCGTTAGAAAGTAGACATCCTGGGCTTTCCAGAAATGTATAATAGTCCATACTTTTCTCAAGAATTGATGGCCCAAATCGGTGTTCCATATCAGCCTCAGAATTCCCGGTGTTTAACGCCGGAACTGGCACAAAAGTTGGAGTTAAACGCCCAAACTGGCACAAAAGCTGGCGTTTAACTCCAGAAAAAGTCTCTACACATGAAAGCTTCAATGCTCAGCCCAAGCACACACCAAGTGGACCCCGGAAGTGGATTTTTACATCATTTACTCATTCTTGTAAACCCTAGGTCACTAGTTCAATATAAATAGGACTTTTTGCTATTGTATCGGTATCTCATGACACTTTACACATTTCATACTGTACCTTCTATGGCATGAGTCTCTAAACCCCATGGTTGGGGGTGAGGAGCTCTGCTGTGTCTTGATGGATTAATGCAATTACTACTGTTTTTCATTCAATCACGCTTGCTTCCATTCTAAGATATCACTTGTTCCTCAACTTGATGAATGTGATGATCAGTGACACTCATCATCATTCTCACCTATGAACGTGTGCCTGACAACCACCTCCGTTCTACCTTAGATTGAGTGGATATCTCTTGGATCCCTTAATCGGAATCTTCGCAGTATAAGCTAGAATTGATGGCGGCATTCTTGAGAATCTGGAAGGTCTAAACCTTGTCTGTGGTATTCTGAGTAGGATTCAAGGATTGAATGACTGTGACGAGCTTCAAACTCGCGATTGTGGGGCGTTAGTGACAGACGCAAAAGAATCACGGATTCTATTCCGACATGATCGAGAACCGACAGATGAATAGCCGTGCTGTGACAGAGCGCGTTGAACATTTTCACTGAGAGGATGGGATGTTGCCATTGACAATGGTGAAACCCTACATACAGCTTGCCATGGAAGGAGTCTTGCGTGCATGAAGAAGAAGACAGTAGGAAAGCAGAGATTCAGAAGATAGAGCATCTCCAAAACCTCAACCTATTCTCCATTACTGCGAAACAAGTATCTATTTCATGTTCTTTTACTTTTCACAATTAAACCTGAGAATTATTGATATCCTGACTAAGAGTTACAAGATAACCATAGCTTGCTTCAAGCCGACAATCTCCGTGGGATCGACCCTTACTCACGTAAGGTATTACTTGGACGACCCAGTGCACTTGCTGGTTTGTTGTGCGGAATTGCAAAAGTGTGATTGCGATTTCTTGCACCAAGTTTTTGGCGCCGTTGCCGGGGATTGTTCGAGTTTGGACAACTGACGGTTTATCTTGTTGCTTAGATTATGAATATTTTATTTTTGTTGGTTTGGAGTCTTTTATTTGAGTTAAGTTTCATATTTTAAGTTTGGTGTCAATTGCATGCTTTTATTTTCTTTTAAATTTTTCGAATTTGCATGTTCCTAGTACTTTCTTGATCTTTAAAAATTCTAAGTTTGGTGTCTCCCTTGTGTTTTCCTTTAAGTTTTCGAAAATTTGTGTTTGATTTTCTAAAAATTTCAAGTTTGGTGTCTTTTGTGCTTTTATTCACTTAAACATTTTTCAAAAATTTGTTCTTGGTGTTCATCTTGATCTTCAAAGTGTTCTTGGTGTTCATCTTGACATTCAAACTTTTCTTGTTTGTTCTCTTTGTTTTGATCTAAAATTTCTAAGTTTAGTGTCGATTTGTTATTTTTCTCTTCCCTCATTAAATTTTAAAAAAATCAAAAAATATCTTTCCCTTATTTTACTCATAATTTTCGAAATTTTGCATTAATTTAGTCAAAGATTTTCAAAATCATATCTTTTTTTTAGTCACGTCAAAATTCTAATTTCAAAAATTGATCTTTTCAAATCTTTTTCAAAAATCAAATCTTTTTAATTTCTTCAATGATATCTTTTCAATCATTTTTTTATTTGCAATCATATCTTCTCAATCATATCTTTTTCAAAATAATTTTCAATCATATCTTTTTAGTTGCTAATTCCAAAATCTTTTTAATTAATTAATTGATTTAGTTTTCAATTTGCTTTGATTTTATTTTCTTTTAGTTTACGAAATTTTATTTTCTTTTCTTTTCCATTTATTTTATTATTTTCGGTCATTTTTAATTAAAAACGAAAAAAAAACAAAATTTATACTTTACTTGCTATCCATATCATCTCCCTTTCTCCATCATGGACCTAAGGAATTTCGTTTTAATGATTAGTGTTCAATCATCTTGGGAAAGATGTTGAATGCAAAATGGGTTTCATGGGAAACATGGAAAAGGAAACATGGAACCATGCTTGAAATCCCTTCTCACACTTGAGTAGAATCTGGGATTTGGTGATTGGATACGGTGACTGTTCCGAGGGTTACCTGAAACTGTAGGTCGATTAACGAGAGGATTTCTATCAGTAAAGAATTTCACAAAATTATAATCGCGTTATAAGTATAGTTTCAAAACCAACGGAGAATCCTTTCGTGCAAAAGTTTTGGTTGTTACAATTAACAAACCCAGTAAAATTTATAAACCAAAGTATTCAAATCTCGGGTCATCTTCTCAAGGAATTGCAGGGAGGTGTGTTTATTATTGGTTATGGAAAACATTATTTTTGGGTTTTAAAAAGGTTTGAACAAGAGAAATAAATTGCAGGAATTAATAAATCAATAGCTAAGAAAACTCTTGGGCAAGGTATGAAAATTAGAAGTCCTATCCTAGTTATCCTTATCAATTGTGATGAGAATTGCTCGTTGCTCCCACTTAGTCAACCTCTTACTATAAAGGTAGGTCAAGTGGATAAATCAATATGAATCCTCAAGTCCTAATCAATTTCCAAAGAAAGACTAGAGTTAGTGCAATTCAGGTCAATTAGCAACTTCGAATTATCAATCAACAAGAGAGTTTGATAACTCAAGAGTCTCTAATTACTCAACCAAAGCCAAGAATATAGAAAGCTAAATAAAAATCATATATCTGAAATACCTCAAATTGAATTAATAAAAGAAATCCAATATAACAAGGAAAAGTTCATAAATTAAATCGGGAAAATAAACAAAAGGAACATTGAACTTGGAAATTGAGAAGTAGAAATCCTAATCCTAAAAGAAATCCTAAATCCTAAAACCTAAGAGAGAGGAGAGAGCCTCTCTCTCTAAAAACTACATCTAAACCTAAAATTATGTATATGAGAAGTTGTATGAATTGTTGTTTTGAGTCTCTGCATGTTCCCTGGCTTTATTTTGTATTTTTGGACCGAAAACTAGGTCAAAACGTGGCCCGAAATCACCCACAGCATTTCCTGAATTTTCTGTAGATCGCCCATGTCACGCGTACGCGTCGGTCATGTGTACGCGTCATTTGACGATTTTCCTCTCCACGCGTGTGCGTCAAGTACGCGCTCGCGTCGTTGCTCGAACTCCAATCCACGCATACGCGTCAGGCACACGTACGCGTCGCTGTGATTTTCTCTATTTCGCGCGGTCGCGTGAGCCACGCATCCGCGTCGGTGTTCGCTGGTCATCTCCTTGGTTTCTTGTGTTCCTTCCATTTTTGCATGCTTCGTCTCCATTCTCTAAGCCATTCCTGCCCTATGAAGCCTGAGACACTTAACACACGGATCACGGCATCGAATGGTATAAAGGAGAATTAAAATATGCAATAAAATGATCTCTAGGAAGCAAGTTTTCAACCATATAACAACTTTGGGAAGGAGTTGTAATATCATGCTAATCATATGAATAAGTGGGCAAGAATTTCATAAAAACCACTCAATTAAACACAATATAAACCATAAAATAGTGGTTTATCATCGATATCGGACGAGATCTTCTGTACTAATCGGAGATGACGGGTTCGGCTTGTGCGTGGCGGCTGGAGCTGTCACGTCTGACTTGTTGGACTGACAATGCTGCTGATCCTTTGTCACCGAAGGGCGGTGGTACCTGCAAGGGAGTTCGATGCTTAATTTAGCAAAGGTATTGAGCAGGTTTTATGTAGAATCAGAGTATGAGTTATACCTGGGTGCTCCAGCATATTTATAATGTTGTAGAGTGATCTTTTATAAGGATAAGATAGTTATCTTATCTTATCTTTAAGGGGACCACCCTTATCTCTATAGGCTTGGGCTGCCTTTGGATTTGGGTCGTGTTCCTCTGTTTGGACCCTTTTTGGGCTTTCCTGGTGATTTGGCCGAGCTCTTGAAGAAGTGGTCAGATAGTCCTGACCTGAAGAGGGCGGTCGAGGTATCGTCAAATAACCCGGGTCGGATAGCTCGACCCAGAGTATGAACAGTGCCCCTACTCGAGTGCGATTTCCTCTCGAGGTTGAGTCCTTTGTTTTATGATTTCGGTCCTTCTAGGGTGAAGTCAAACTCGAGCATTTGTTGACTTCATCCGTGTAGAGACCCCTTCTGAATGCGAAGCATTTCTTCTTTTTTCTTTGATTTTGAGAACAGGCGTTCCTTGTCTTAGGAATGTGCAAGGGTTTTTAATGCCTCATTAATTTCTTAGCGTTCCATTTCTTTGCCTCTTGCTTTTCTTGTTTTATTTTTGAATTTACACTAACACTTTCTCTTTTCAGTTTCTCTTCACTGTTGCTCACTGTAACTTCCCCATTTTTTTGTTCTTCTCTTTTGCCTGTGACTTTTCGCTCTACTGCTTTGAAAGGTGATCATCTGGCGGTGCTTTCGTCATTGCTTCAAACTTCTTTAATGTTTTTTGTCTCCTCGCTGCTACAGGTAGGTCCTCTTACTTTTTCTTTTTTTTTTCATGTCGATCTTTTTTATGCCTGATTTTGAGAAAGTCAAGGTCTTTGTTTGGGAGGAAAGTTAGAATCATTCTTTGCTTGCTGATTGTTTGGTCGTTTCTACAATGTGTGCCTATTTTTAGGGCTTCTTCAATTTGCATGACCTTTTGCTGTTTCCTGATCATTGATATTGTTAGGGCTTTTGAATGTTGTTACTATCTTTGACTGTATCTTTTGATTTGGAGTTTTGGAAAACTGTTTGATTTCAAGAAAGGTTGTGTCTTTGGTATTTTTGATGTTGATAATTCCCTTTACTGATGGGCTGTAGAAGAATGGTACTCATTTGATGACTTTTGTGCTTGACTCTCTTTTTTCGAAGTGTTGCCGTTTGAAGGAGGGTTTTTCTTGTTTGATAGATGTCGAGATGTAGACTTGTAGATTTTTCCTGAGTCCTTATACCGTTACTGCCTCCAAAGGATACCCTCTGATCTTTGGTGTGAATCCTTAGGTTTCCTTTTGTTGTTGTGTGCTTTGGTCTGAGTGGTATCCGTATTTGTTCGAGCTGATTTCTGATTTTGCCTGAGTTGTTTGGATTAGTGTTCTGAGCTGCTTATTTAGTAATTCCTCTCTCTTTCTTTGCTGTAGGATTAGTTGACCATGTCTTCTCGCAAAAATATTGTCGAGACCTCCTCCAAAGTTCCCGAGGGCATGTCTGATTGGCTGGACTCCCTTGTCTTGATGTGTGTTTTTGTGGTAGATGCTGAGTTCTGTGTAGAGCTTAGGAAACATCACCAACTCTGTAGAAATAGGGATCAGGAAAAAAATTACGAGTTGGTAGCGCCTGATTCTGAGAGAGGGTTTGCTTTCCTGCTCTGTCCCGAGGGGAACGCCCCTTCTTTTATGCTTATGACTATTTTTTCAGCCAGTTGAATATTACTTTTCCTTTTACTTCTTTTGAGACCGACATGTTGTGGTCGTGTAATGTAGCTCCATCCCAACTCCATCCGAACTCCTGGGATTTTATCAAGATTTTCCAGTTGCTTTGCCAAGAGCTGGACGTCACACCTTCTCAAACTCTCTTTCTATATCTCTTTGTTTTGACTAAGCCTGGGACTACCAAAAAGAAAGCTTCTTGGGTTTCTTTTAGGTCTTCCCAGGGATATAAAGTTTTTGCTATGTATGATGAGTCCTTTAGGGACTTTAAGAATTACTTCTTTAAGGTCTAGGCTGTTGAGGGAGCTCGGCCATTTATCCTGGAAGCAAATAATGAGCCTGCCTTCCCTTTGTGTTGGCAAAAGAATGTGGTAGTGTCTCGGTACACGTGGGAGATACTTAGCGAGGTCGAGCAGTCTTTTGTAAATGTCTTGGAGGATATTTGGGGGAAACCTCCCCATCTTGATACTAAGAAGTTTTTGGGGGATCCATCCTTTGTCCGAACTGTGCTGGGTATTGATCAATACATTTTGCTCTATTTTTACTTTGCTTCTTTCTTTTTCCAGTTTGTGACCTGCTTCTATGGTTGATTTTGTTTTTCAGAAATGGCCAAGAATACTGACTATATGAAGGCCTTAAAAAGGCAAGGAAGGCTACAGCAGCCCAAAACATCTCGGCCAAAGTAACTGGGGAAGGGTCTTCCCGGGTTCCTCTTAAACAGCCTGTGCCAAACTCTCCTGGACCGAGGAGGATGATCCCTGCCCCTCGGGTCCATGTGCTCGATCCTCCTCAGGCTTCTGCTACTGTTTCTTCTCCTACGGCCGCTCCTCCTCCAAAAAAACCCCGGACTGTCGAGCCTTTTAATCCAGATGCTCCCGACTTTGATGTTGTCGGGTTTATTGATCAACAAATTGGTCCTTATGGTGTCATGCCTACTGATGATGTATCCTTTCTTCGTCACATGGATTTTATCACTCGAAGTGGCATTAAACTGGCACATATGGGAGTAGCTTTATACCGAACCGCTCAAGATCTTCCTATCCATGCTACAAAGGCCTTTATGGAGGAGGCCAAGTCAGAATTTGATCGGATCAAAGGCTTGAAGGAGGAGTTTGAGGTGAAAGTGGCCAAGTTGGAGAGAGAGTTTGAGGGGGAGAAGACTCGGGCTATGGCCTTGGTGGCTTCTGCCAAGTTGTCTGAAGATATGGCTTTGAAGCATAAGGATAGCTATGTTACGACTTACAGGGAGATGATGGGTCTTAGAGAAGATTTAGAGTCTGCCCGAGCTGACTATGCCGAGCTCCAGGGTCATCTTCTGGGCAGTGTAAATGCTGCTTATGAGAATCTAAGGGACCAAGTTTGAGTTCTTGCGCCTGATCTTGAACTTACTCTTTTCAGCTTGGACAACATTGTAAAAGATGGTAAGATTGTCCCAGATGACCCTGATGATGATGAAGTCGACCCTCCTCCTGTTCCTGCTACCAATCTCTGTCGTGCCGTCTTCTCCAACGCCTGCAGCTGAGGTCAGTCATCCCGAGTCAGATCTTGATGTTCAGATCCTGAATCATCCTGATGGGACTGCTGATGCCACCACTGGAGAATCTTTGAATCCGTTGTAGTTTTTGGTTATGAATCTTGATATGTATAGCCCGATCTGTGGGCCTTAAACTCTTTTTATTTTGTTGCTTCTGTCTGCTAGATACTTTTAGTTGCTTATCTGTTAGCAACTTTATTTTTGAAAAAACAAAGGTAGTTTTTCAGGCTCTTTGGGGTTGACTTCAGGTGGCCTCTTGAGTCCTGTTATTATTATAACCTTGTTTCTTGTGTGATATGCTTGTCTGCGTCTATCTGACACCTTTTATGTCTTTTGGAGTGTTGGAGCCTTGTTATCCGACCTCTTTTGATCGCCTTTGTACTTGCATATGTAGCTTGATTCTTTTGAGGTCGTAGATTTCTGAGTCCAACTTGGATGCCCTCTCACCCTGAAGTTATTTCTAGTAATCCATTTTGCTTGGACCTTTATCAGGTCTTTTTTCTATGGATTTACTTTTGTATAACTTTTGGCATTTTGGTTGGTCCGACTTTGTCATGTCGGTCCCTTCTAAGTTATTTTTAGTGATCCATTTCATTTGGACCTTTGTCAGGTCTCTTTTATGGATTACTTTTTATAACTTTGTTTGTGGGAGACTGACTTTTTTACATCGGTCCTTTCTAAGTTATTTCTAGTAATCCATTTCATTTAGACCTTTGTCAGGTCTCTTTTATGGATTACTTTTTATAACTTTGTTTGTGGGAGAGCGACTTCCTTACATCAGTCCTTTCTAAGTTATTTCTAGTAACTCATTTCATTTGGACCTTTGTTAGGTCTCTTTTATGGATTACTTTTTATAACTTTGTTTGTGGGAGACCAACTTCCTTACATCGGTCCCTTCTAAGTTATTTCTACTAATCCTCTTTTTTAGGGCTGGCCAGGCCTCTTTCCAGGGATTTACTTTTTATGACTTTGGTTTTGTGGTCGACTGGTCCGACTTCTTCATGTCGGTCCGTCTTTTAAGTTATTTTTTAGCAACCTATTTTTTATTAAGGCCTCGTCAGGTCATTTCCTATGGGCCACGTTCGATAACTTCTTGCATTTAATCTGTTTTGTCGCTTTTCATCTTTTCAAATTTTGTAGAAATTAGGTTTGATCCTCGCTCGGTTGACCTTTGATGAATTCAGTTTTCATCTTTGTTGGTTTTTATCGTGATCGGGTGGTGAATTTAGTTTTCACTTTTTCCGATCTATAGCTCTATAATCGGGTGATGAATTTTTGCGTTTCACATTAATACGTCTTGATAAAGGATTTGTAGAAAATCTGAAAAAACTTTGTTAAAAAAGAAAATGTCCAAATATATACATGTGGGAGTTTTACCCTTCTAAGTTAGGTGTTTCGTGGATCTTGGCTTGGTGCCTTGTTAAAAAACCTTTTTTAAGGAAAAAGAGTGCACCTCATCCTAAGATCCCTTACCACCTCCTAACTGTCGTACCTTCTTAAGTTGCAAGCATGCCATGACCTTGGGAGCTCTTGCCCTTCGAGTTCGGATACCTTGTAATAGCCCCTTCCGAGTACTTTTATGACTCGGTAGGGTCCCTTCCAGTTTGCTGCCAGCTTTCCTTCTCCAGGTCGAGTTGTTCCGATGTCATTTCGGAGTAGGACGAGGTCGTTCTCGGCAAAACCTCGTGGCACTACCTTTTGATTATATCTTGAAGCCATTCGATGTTTTACTGCCTCTTCCCTAATCTGAGCTCTTTCTCAGATTTTCGGAAGTAGGTCGAGTTCTTCCCTTTGAAATTGGGAGTTGGCCTCTTCAGTGTAGTGGATCACTCTGGGTGATCCTTCTTTGACCTCCACTGGGATCATTGTCTGCATAAAGATGTGTATTATGTAGCAGCAGCAATAAGTGAGTTGTCATTGTCTGCATAAAGACTCCATAAATCAAGTTCTGCTATATGCCTAATAAGGATATGTGTTCTTTTCCTATTCATGTCATTTACTCTTATTTTTGATGCTTGCTTGGGGACAAGCAAGATTTAAGTTTGGTGTTGTGATGACAAGTCATCATATACCCATTTTTCAAGCTAATTTCACTTGTTTTGTTAGTCTTTATGCACTTTCTTGCTTCTTAAGTAAGTGATTTGGAGTGAAAATGCACAACTTCTTTAAATCAAGCAACCACCATGAAATTAATGTTAATCCATGAGGTTTAAGCTAATTTTAATTGAATTTTAATTGATTTATAAGCCTCTTGAATTTAGTGATACTTTGAGTGGTTGTTTTGGTTTATTGTAGGTGAAGAAAAGAAAAAAAGGAAAAGCGTAGCCTAAGGAAGTGTGGCCCAAGGAAAAGAAA
>NC_029775.3:50722927-50724010 GCF_000817695.3 Arachis duranensis | reverse complement strand
CTTATAACAGCAAGTTTAGTAAGCCTTTGAGGAAAGATGTGTATTATGTAGCAGCAACAATAATTGAGTTATCATTGTCTGCATAAAGACTCCATAAATCAAGTTCTGCTATATGCCTAATAAGGATATGTGTTCTTTTCTTATTCATGTCATTTACTCTTATTTTTGATGCTTGCTTGGGGACAAGCAAGATTTAAGTTTGGTGTTGTGATGACAAGTCATCATATACCCATTTTTCAAGCTAATTTCACTTGTTTTGTTAGTCTTTATGCACTTTCTTGCTTCTTAAGTAAGTGATTTGGAGTGAAAATGCACAACTTCTTTAAATCAAGCAACCACCATGAAATTAATGTTAATCCATGAGGTTTAAGCTAATTTTAATTGAATTTTAATTGATTTATAAGCCTCTTGAATTTAGTGATACTTTGAGTGGTTGTTTTGGTTTATTGTAGGTGAAGAAAAGAAAAAAAGGAAAAGCGTAGCCTAAGGAAGTGTGGCCCAAGGAAAAGAAAGTGTGGTCAAAGAGAGAAGAAGTGTGGCGCACAACATGAGGAGAGGCAAGCATTGCCCTCCACAAGGGCACACTGCCCTCCAGGAGGGCAACATAATAAAACAAGCTTCCAAAGAAATTCTGCCTACCAATGCTTGCCACAAGGTTCGAACTCATGAGCAAGGGGGAGTGGGGGAGCGCTAAGCCAAAAATTGGCCAAAATGCTCCCAGCCAGTCTCGAACACGGATCCTTCACAAAGAAAGCAAGGAAGCTGCACCACTTGAGCGCTACCTTGATGATGTCCAAGAATTGGCACGCAAAATATTTTAAACGCACCATGACGCACATTGCCCTGCCCTCCGCGAGGGTAGGGCAGCATTTTGTTGGCATGATTCTGGGGCACCAAGAAACAAATCTGGCAGCACCAAGCACGCACCGTGGCACATCCTGGCAGCACCAATTTTTCCTGCCCTGCCCTCCGCGAGGGCAGGGCAGCGTTTTGCGCACCAAGACTGCACCAAGCCGCACCAAGCAAGCACCAACATGCACCAAATCCTGCCCTGCCCTCCACAAGGGCAGGGCAGCCTCCTGG
>NC_029775.3:50703662-50704421 GCF_000817695.3 Arachis duranensis | reverse complement strand
GCTAAGTTTGGTGTTGCACACCAAAACAATTTGAGGGAGAATGAAAACTTCTAAGTTTGGTGTTCCACCAAAAATATCATTTAAAAACACATTCTCACCTCTTGCATGATTCTAGCTCCAAGAAATCACACATTATTCAACTGTTGAATTGTTTTTTAGCTTTAATTTCATTAACCTTTAGCAAGGATACATGGTTTCAAATATGGTTGACTTGTTGCATCTGAGGCAGTGGCAAACAATTAAGTTTAGTGTCCTTACACCAAAAATCAATCCTGGAACCACACTCAGTTTATGCATACTAACCATATAATTAAGGGGCTTGAGAAGCAAGCAACTTTGAGGATTATGCAGGACATGAGACAACAATTGAAGACATTTTGCATTTTAACTCAAAGAGAACACAACAGAAGGAAAAAATCAAAGGGCTGCAACTTCAAAGGTTGTATCTAAACTTAATCCTTGCTGTTGTGAAATTTTTTGAATCTGGAAACCATTGTATGTCTTGCTAAAGTGTTTATCTAGTTGCAAGTGAAATTGTTTGCTAAAAATGCTAAGTCTGCATAATGCTTGTTATCCATCACATAGCTTGAAAATTGTTTTGTTTCCCATATGCTTAAATAAAAGAGTTTGGTTTGAATTGAAAAGTGAAATATCCAATGTTGCATAAGTATGAATGGAAGTTGGTGGTGGTATATGTGTTTGATTAAATGCATAACTCATGAAATAATTGTTGCATAATATCATTCTCATTCAATTGTG
>NC_029775.3:50702289-50703310 GCF_000817695.3 Arachis duranensis | reverse complement strand
AGTGAGTTGTCATTGTCTGCATAAAGACTCCATAAATCAAGTTCTGCTATATGCCTAATAAGGATATGTGTTCTTTTCTTATTCATGTCATTTACTCTTATTTTTTATGCTTGCTTGGGGACAAGCAAGATTTAAGTTTGGTGTTGTGATGACAAGTCATCATATACCCATTTTTCAAGCTAATTTCACTTGTTTTGTTAGTCTTTATGCACTTTCTTGCTTCTTAAGTAAGTGATTTGGAGTGAAAATGCACAACTTCTTTAAATCAAGCAACCACCATGAAATTAATGTTAATCCATGAGGTTTAAGCTAATTTTAATTGAATTTTAATTGATTTATAAGCCTCTTGAATTTAGTGATACTTTGAGTGGTTGTTTTGGTTTATTGTAGGTGAAGAAAAGAAAAAAAGGAAAAGCGTAGCCTAAGGAAGTGTGGCCCAAGGAAAAGAAAGTGTGGTCAAAGAGAGAAGAAGTGTGGCGCACAACATGAGGAGAGGCAAGCATTGCCCTCCACAAGGGCACACTGCCCTCCAGGAGGGCAACATAATAAAACAAGCTTCCAAAGAAATTATGCCTACCAATGCTTGCCACAAGGTTCGAACTCATGAGCAAGGGGGAGTGGGGGAGCGCTAAGCCAAAAATTGGCCAAAATGCTCCCAGCCAATCTCGAACACGGATCCTTCACAAAGAAAGCAAGGAAGCTGCACCACTTGAGCGCTACCTTGATGATGCCCAAGACTTGGCACGCAAAATATTTCAAACGCACCATGACGCACATTGCCCTGCCCTCCGCGAGGGCAGGGCAGCATTTTGTTGGCATGATTCTGGCGCACCAAGAAACAAATCTGGCAGCACCAAGCACGCACCGTGGCACATCCTGGCAGCACCAATTTTTCCTGCCCTGCCCTCCGCGAGGGCAGGGCAGCGTTTTGCGCACCAAGACTGCACCAAGCCGCACCAAGCAAGCACCAACATGCACCAAATCCTGCCCTGCCCTCCACAAGGGCAGGGCAGCCTCCTGG
>NC_029775.3:50696756-50699180 GCF_000817695.3 Arachis duranensis | reverse complement strand
CAACAATAATTGAGTTATCATTGTCTGCATAAAGACTCCATAAATCAAGTTCTGCTATATGCCTAATAAGGATATGTGTTCTTTTCTTATTCATGTCATTTACTCTTATTTTTGATGCTTGCTTGGGGACAAGCAAGATTTAAGTTTGGTGTTGTGATGACAAGTCATCATATACCCATTTTTCAAGCTAATTTCATTTGTTTTGTTAGTTTTTATGCACTTTCTTTCTTCTTAAGTAAGTGATTTGGAGTGAAAATGCACAACTTCTTTAAATCAAGCAACCACCATGAAATTAATGTTAATCCATGAGGTTTAAGCTAATTTTAATTGAATTTTAATTGATTTATAAGCCTCTTGAATTTAGTGATACTTTGAGTGGTTGTTTTGATTTATTGTAGGTGAAGAAAAGAAAAAAAGGAAAAGCGTAGCCTAAGGAAGTGTGGCCCAAGGAAAAGAAAGTGTGGTCAAAGAGAGAAGAAGTGTGGCGCACAACATGAGTAGAGGCAAGCATTGCCCTCCACAAGGGCACACTGCCCTCCAGGAGGGCAACATAATGAAACAAGCTTTCAAAGAAATTCTGCCTACCAAGGCTTGCCACAAGGTTCGAACTCATGAGCAAGGGGGAGTGGGGGAGCGCTATGCCAAAAATTGGCCAAAATGCTCCCAGCCAGTCTCAAACACGGATCCTTCACAAAGAAAGCAAGGAAGCTGCACCACTTGAGCGCTACCTTGATGATGTCCATGACTTGGCACGAAAATATTTCAAACGCACCATGACGCACATTGCCCTGCCCTCCGCGAGGGTAGGGCAGCATTTTGTTGGCATGATTCTGGCGCACCAAGAAACAAATCTGGCAACACCAAGCACGCACCGTGGCACATCCTGGCAGCACCAATTTTTCCTGCCCTGCCCTCCGCGAGGGCAGGGCAGCATTTTGCGCACCAAGACTGCACCAAGCCGCACCAAGCAAGCACCAACATGCACCAAATCCTGCCCTGCCCTCCACAAGGGCAGGGCAGCCTCCTGGGAGCTACCATTTTAGGCCGAAAAATTCAATTAAAATTCCAATTAAATTCATTTCTTCACCAAATCAAAAGCCCATCCAAATCCCAAAATCCAAGAATAGAAAGTGTATAAATAGGAGCTAGTTTGATGTAATTAGGACCTTTTTGACCACTTACCTTAGCTTGACTTTTGAATTTTACACTTTCCTTGAGTTTTGAATTTCTTGCAATTGTTCTTGAGAGACTTGACCGAGAGTTCTGAGGATTAAGGGAGAATTGATTGATCTCCTTCCTCGTGTTTGCTCGGGCAAGCTTTCTAGTCTCTTGAGACCTGAGATCCCATTTTACTTTTGGTTCTTCTGTGAACCCTGCTGCACTTTAATTTCATTTTCTGTTTGAATTTCAGTTTATTCCAATTCATCTTCTACTTTATTAATTGTTACAATTTACTTTCTCTTTGTTTAGATTCTGCAATCCCAGTCCTCAAATCCCTTTTACATTCAAGCAATTTACATTTCTTGCACTTTAAGTTTCTGCAATTTACATTTCTTTCACTTTAAGTTTCAGTCATTTAATTTCTTGTTCTTTAAGATTCAGTCTATTTTACTTTCCTGTCCTTTAATTTACTGCAATTCTCCCCTCTCCCTTTACATTCCAAGCAATTTAGCTTCTGTTAAAGATAAACCACTCAACCAATACTTAATTCACTTGACTAAATCAACCACTAAACTAAAATTGCTCAATCCTTCAATCCCTGTGGGATCGGCCTCACTCCCGTGAGTTTTATTACTTGATGCGACCCGGTACACTTGCCGGTGAGTTTTGTGTTGGATCGTTTTCCACACATCAAGTTTTTGGCGCCGTTGCCGGGGATTGAAATAGATTGACAAGACCCGAGGTTTAAATACTCGGTTATCAATTTTAAAGGGGTTTGTTACTTGTGACAACCAAAACGTTTGCATGAAGGGATTTTTGTTGGTTTAGAAGCTATACTTGCAACGGGAATTTATTCTGAATTCTAGACCACGCAAAAGTTCTATCTTCAAAATGGCGTCGTTGCCGGGGAATTGCAAACGTGTGCCTTATTATTGGTTATTGTAAATATTTTTCAAAAAAATATTTTTCTTTTACTTGTTTATTTGTTTCTCCTTTTTTCCCCTTATTTCTGATAACTACTATGAATTCTCACCCCTCTCGCTTTGAGTTTGGTTCTAACTTTGTTGAAGGAAATAGAAACCACAGAAGGAATATGCATCACGGTCAGACCAATCAAGGATGGATGGAGCCAAGAGGATCTAATCAACCCTTTAGGCAACAACACCCTCCAAGATATCATGGACAACGACCATTGTACAATGCATACCCAGCTAAAAGATATGGTGGACAACCTTGTAACTACCAACAAGCCCCACCCTGTGC
>NC_029775.3:50614714-50695041 GCF_000817695.3 Arachis duranensis | reverse complement strand
CACGACGCTGGAATCGTGCGTTTAGCACAATTTCTAGCCACGCGATCGCATGCCTCAGGCGATCGCGTCATTCCCTCTTTTCCCCATCCGATGCGATTGCGCAAACCACGCGATCATGTCAACCACTACTACACCCCAGCCACGCGACCGCGTGCTCCACGCGATTGCGTGGATTCAAAATTATAACCGCCCAAGTCACGCAAACCCTATCCGTCGCGCCCCACCCCAAAACCCTCCCCTCCCTCTCTTTTTCTCCAACCACCCAGCCACCACCATCGGCCACCCCCGCCCCCGTCGACCACCCAGAACCAACCACCACACCAACCCCTGATGACAAGTCATCTTAGCCTAGTTTCACTAGCCTTTTTCTTATGTTTTCATTTGAATTATGCACTTTCTTAAGCCATAAGCAAGCCAATTGGGTAGATTTTCATGCCACCACCTCTATCCCTCGGTCACCTCTCTGCCCCACTCTGCTTAATTCGCCTACCAGGTTCCACAGAACGCCACCCTTCTATCATTCTTAGTTCATTCCATATTTTTTTTCTATTTCTGTTTATCATTAGGCTAGTTAGATATGCATGTTGTAGTGGATTCTAGGTTGTTAATTAGCCTAGGATGTGGTTAGTGGATTTAGGCCTGATAATTGCGTTGTTCGTGTTTCTTGCTTAATAATTTTTGCAATTCTGATGTTTCTGTGATGTTGCTATTGTTCATATGTTGTACTTTCTTGTTTCATGCTGCTTTTTACATTGCCTTTTTCATGTTCATACTCCTTATATGTAATTGCAGCTTTATTTTTTATTCATATGAACTATCCTGTTGCTTTTTATTTTCTGGGACAGTCCAATTTTAGTCGAAATGCTGCCCAATTTTTTGTAAAATGTTTCCATTCATGTCTTGGTTTTGGCATTTTCAACTGTGCTTTCCTTATATTTCACCAAACCAATTCATGCATGCCAGGGCACGCATTCTTATTCTCTTTGATCTCTTGGTTCATAAATTGCATTGTTGATGTTTAATTCCAATTTTTGTTATTTCTATCGCTATCTGAATCATCATCAACCTATTTGCCTATTTGTTTTCCTATTTTTATTATATCCTATTTTTCTGTTTTTCAGGATGTCAGATTCCCAGAGAAAGGGAAAAGGAAAGGCTACCACTGGAAAACGTAAAAGAGGAGACTCATCTATGTCTATCATAGATCTTATGCATGATGCCTCCTGGCGGGAGAAACACTTAACCGCACAGGAGAAGGCTGACCAGCTACTCCCTGCTACTGATCCCATAAGGTTTGCAAATCGGTACTGTGAGCTAAAGTTTCCTAAGTTTGCTACCTCCAGAAATCTACACCTGGAGAGAACCTTGAAAATCCCAGAAGAACTACAGCAGTACACCTTCGATCAGATCAAACAGAGAGGCTGGTTTTTCTTAGAGCGAAACTTGACTGAGGTAAATGCTTCCTGGGTTAGAGAATTTTACTGCAATTACTTCATTACTTCCCTAGATGCAGTGAACCTAAGAGGAAAGCAGATACTGGTCACTGAAGAGGCCATTGAGGACATTCTGCAGCTCCCACCTAAGTCCGATCAGCCTGATGGGTACAAAAAGGCTGAGGAAGACATGCGTTTCATGAAGTTTGATTGGGATGCTGTCAAGGCCAGGATAGCCCTTGACCCGACTGTTCCGTGGGAAATGGGTCAGAACACCACCATGCCTAAGGGAATCAAGCGGATTTACTTAAATGATGAGGCTCGGCTACGGCATCAGATATTGAGCAACCATGTTATGCCGAGTACCCATGAGACAGTGATACCGACCGCTATGATCACCCTCCTTTGGTGTGTGATGGAGGGTAAGGACCTGTACCTGCCACGTTTTATCCGGTCCTACATGGCCAGAGTCCACGTCCGAGGCACTCTTCCCTTTCCCTATTTGCTTACACAGCTAGGCCGTCGAGCTGACGTGCCTTGGGAGGATGCCGATGAGAAGCCACCGGCTGCAGACTGCAGGAAGATTATTCCTCACAGTAGGAACTTTCTAGCCTTGGGCGACAGACCTGATTTCCTTACTCCTTCAGATGAGACAGCCACACCTTCAACTGCCCCCTCTTCTTCCACTGCTGCACCTACCCCGCCCACTGCTCCTCCAGCTACTCATGAGCCTATTTACCATTTGGTGCATCGACTGTTCGCCCACTTGGACCGTGTGGAGCGTCGCAGCAAGCGACGCTATGAGCACCTCAAGTTGATGATCCGGTCCGGCAGCGACATCCCCTCTGAGCCTAACACCCCTTCTGATACATCTGAGGCGGAGGCATTCGATCACGAGGAGCCGGCACCCACACAGGCTGCGCAGGCAGGCTTAGATTAGACTGCACCCCAGCAGGAGGACCCACCTCATATTTAGGCTGCAGACCTTGAGATCTCTATTCAGACAGACCATCCTCTTCAGCAGCCAGATCCTCATACCACCACCATAGAGACTCCAGCTACCCATCCTTCTAGAGATGACACTCCTTCACACCCAGCTTGAGTGAGCATCGAGGACGATGCTATTATTTAAGTGTGGGGAGGTTTCCATCTCTGGCATATCTTTATTTTGGTGAACCACTACAAACTCTCTTTTATTTTATTCATTTTCTATATTTTTGCATTTTTTTCTCTTTTTGCTTTTTATTGTACTTTTTTCATTTTGCACTTTGAGCTATATGTATACTATTTGGATATTTTAGCTTGATTTGCACATTAGGTTACTAGTTTTATTTTAAGTGGATTAATTAGTATAGTTTACCCTTTTTAGTATATGATAGTTGACTTGATTGAAAATAAAAAATGAGTAAGCTAGAGACTTTGAGAGAATAGAAACAATCCACACCTTGTATATATAGCATTACATGTTAGTTAGTTAACAACATTTCATCAAGGAGAAACACTAAAACCTTAAAGGCCACCCAAAACAATTTTTTTATGAGAATAATGGGAATTTTTAACTAAACCTGCATGACATATATGAATGATATATGATGTTTGAGTTAGAGAACACACAGCCTGTGAGTTTTGAGCTTCATTGTATGGTTACATTTAAACCATAATATTTTATTCCTATGTGTTCCATCCTTCTTTTTTATTCTGGTGTTCTTTACTTTGTTTAAATCTATATATCCAGTTATAGAATATAGATACAAACCAAGAAAGTGATTGAGGCAATGTTTGATTTTAACTCACTTATCCCAAATAAAGCCTACTTTTTACATCACCCTTGTTAGCCCCTTTGAGCTTTAATCCCCCTTATCTTATAACCACATTACTAGCCATAAGCGAAAAAACAAATTAAAAAAATCCCAAGTTGAATCCTTGGTTAGCTTAAGATAGAAATTGTGTAATTGTTTAAGTGTGGGGAAAACTTTATGGGAACATGGATAATAGAAACAAAGGTAGAAGAGTTGAAAAGAATAAAGATGTTTTGGGAAGCATGCTCATGTAAAATTAAAATAATTAATTACCATGTGCATTTAAAAAAAATACAAATTAAAGCAAGTGCACATGGAGCAAAAATTAAAACTAATGCATGAGCATGTAATATCAAAAGTGGGAAAAACATGGGAAAACAGGTAAAGAAGCTTTGCTCTAGAAATTATGTATGTTAGGTTAGATCTTAGACTAATTAAGGATTCACTTATTAACTCACTTAGCCTTATACATATACCCTTACCTTTTCCTTGGCCCCATTACAACCTTAATTAAAGACCTCATGATTTTTGGTATGTTTATATTTTATAATTGTTGATTAGATAGATGAAGAACAAAGTTATAGAAAGTAAGGATAAAAAGAAGAATAGAGTGATTAACCCAATAAACATTGAGTGATTAGAGAGTAAACACAAAATCCAGTGAGGATTCAATAACTCATCAACATATATCTATGCTTAATTTGTTAATTGTCTTGTAAGTTTATAAAATATTTTTCTTCCCATCCCAAGTGTAAAAGTGCTTTAACATATATCTATGATTTCTTGAGAATGTGAATTGATTTAACTACATGTAAGCTTTATATATGAGTGAATAAAGTTAGGATTGCATGACTCATTTAGTTAGTTGCATTTAGATTAGAATTGCATTGCATGGCATTCCACCACTTCAACCTCACTTTTTACCTTGGATATAGCATGAGGACATGTTATTGTTTAAGTGTGGGGAGGTTGATAAACCCATATTTTGTGATATATTTTGTGCTTAGTTTGAGTGTTTTATTCAATCCTTCACCCACTTATTCATATTAATTGCATGGTTTTACTTTCCCCTACTTATTATGTGATGTATGTGAAAAACATGTTTCCTATGCTTTAAAATTAATTATTTTAATTACCTTTATTTCCATTCGATGCCATGATTAGTGTGTTGAGTAGTTTCAGATCTTCTAAGGCATGAATGACTTAAAGGACGGAAAAGGAAATATACAAAAAATGGGAGGAAAGCGTAAAACGAAGTTTGGGAGAAACTGGCATCCACGCGATCGCGTGGACGACACAACCACGCGCCAAGAGCAAAGAAGCAGCGACGCGGCCGTATGACTGATGCGACCACGCACCTAAAGAAGAATACCTATGACGCGGCCGCATGACCGACGCGACCGCGCGACAAGGAAGACTCCAATTGACGCGACCGCGTTACCCACGTGGACGCATGACAGAGGCCATGCACCAGAAATTACAGAAAATGCTCATAGCAGATTCTGAAGCCCTTTTTGGCCTTAATCCAAGTCCAGAAGGCAGAGACCAGAGGTTATGAAGTGTGGGAATGCATCCATTCAAGGACGATCAACTTTTTAGTTACTTTCCATGATTTAGGTTTAGTTGGAGAGAGGTTCTCTCCTCTCTCTTTAGGATTAGGATTTAGGACTTCTCTTAGTTTTAGGAGTGACTCTCGATCCCAAGTTCAATGTTCTTTTACTTTATATTTATCTCTTATTCTCAGATACTTTAATGCTTATATTAGTTATGTTGCCTATTTGGCTTATGCCATATTCATGATGATTTTCTTATTTCATGTTATTTGAGGTATTTCAGTTTAATATTGCCTTCTTTTATTTGTGCCATTGATTATTCCCAATCTGAAGACATTTTCATTCCAGTAGAATTAATTTACTTTTCCCTTTTTGGTCTTGGTTAAGAAATCAGTAACTCAAGAGTTATCTTAGCTCAACATAATTGATAACTGTTATCTTTGCTAATTGAACTGAACTTCAATAATCCCAACCTTTTCTTAGCAAATAAATAGGATTCAAATGTCAAATTAATTAGTCCCTTGACTTTCATTTGCTTTAGCAAAGGTCAACTAAGTGGAATTAAGATTCAACTTTCATTATTATTGACAAGAATAACTAAGTCTGGACTTCCAATTTCTCAAACCTTGCCAAAGGGTTTGCTTTACAGTATTTATTTATTTTATTTGCCATTTAAATTACTTACCATATTAATTCTTCATTCTCAACCCCAATTTACAATCTCCATAACCAATAATAAGAACATACTTCCCTGCAGTTCCTTGAGAAGACGACCCAATGTTTAAATACTCGGTTATCAATTTTAAAGGGGTTTGTTACTTGTGACAACCAAAACGTTTGCACGAAGGGATTTTTGTTGGTTTAGAAGCTATACTTGCAACGGGAATGTATTCTGAATTATAGACCATGCAAAAGTTCTCTCTTTACCCTTGTAGTGCTTTGTTGATGAAGTATATAGGTTGTTGTCCACTGTAATCTTCTCAAATTAATGCCGAAGTTACTGCCTGATTTCCTACCGCGAGGTATAATACGAGCGGTTCTCCTTCCCGTGGCCGAGTTAGAATAGGGGGTTGTCCTAGGAATCCTTTGAAATTCTGGAAGGCTTGCTCGTACTCCGCCGTCCATTCAAACCTTTTTCCTTTCTGTAGGGTGGCGTAGAAGGGGAGGGATCTTATTAATGATCCAGCTAGGAATCTGGACAAGGCTACCAATCTTCCATTGAGTTGTTGTACCTTTTTAACATACGTCAGACTCTTCATGTCGTGTATAGCTTGGCATTTGTCTGGGTTTGCCTCGATTCCTTTTTGTGTGAGCATAAAACCCAAGAACTTGCCAGCCTCTACTGCAAAGGTGCACTTTGCAGGATTAAGTAGCATGCCATGTTTTTTTATGGTATTGAATTCTTCGGCGAGGTCAGACAGTAGCGACTCCTTGCTTTGTGTTTTTACTAACATGTCGTCTACATATACCTCCATTAGTTTTCTGATGTGCTCTGCGAAGACTTTTTTCATTAACCTTTGGTAGGTAGCTCCTGCGTTTTTTAGTCCGAAGGGCATGACGATGTAACAGTAGATTGTTTTGGGAGTTAAAAATGAAGTTTTTTCTTGATTAGGCGGATACATTGGGATTTGATTGTATCCTGAATAAGCGTCCATAAATGAGAGGTACTTGTAACCGGGGGAGGCGTCCACTAGAGTATCGATGCTTGGGAGCAGATAGGGATCTTTTGGGCAAGCTTTGTTGAGATCAGTGTAGTCAGTGCACATCCGCCACTTCCCATTTGATTTTTTCACTAAGACCACGTTGGCTAGCCATAATGGATATTTGACCTCTCTGATGAACCCTGCCTCCAGTAGGGCTTGTACCTGTTCCTCAACAGCTTGGGATCTTTCTGGTCTGAGCTTTCTATGCCTTTGCTGTACTGGCTGAAACCCTAGATATACTGCCAGTTTGTGGCACATTAGCTTGGGGTCTATGCCCGGCATGTATGTGGCTTTCCATGCAAAAAGATTGACGTTATCCTTTAAGAACTGTATGAGGGACTTTTTTATATCTTCTTTAAGGATTGCGCCAACGTTGGTTGTTTTGTCCGGGACATCTCCAATTTGGACTTTTTCTATCTCGCCTTCTGGTTTTGGACGAAATTCTTCTCGACCTCGAACTCCTCCGAGTTCGATGGTGTAGATTTTTTTCCTTTGCCTCTGATGTTTAGACTTTCGTTGTAATAGCGGCGGGCCGTCTTCTGGTCTTCTTTTACCATAGCGATCCCTTATGCAGTTGGGAACTTCATGCATAGGTGTGGAGTTGAGACTACTGCTCCGAGCTGGTTTAGAGTTGTCTGACCTATTAAGGCATTGTAGGCTGAGTTCACGTCGACCATAATGTAGTCTATGTTGAGGGTCCTAGACCGGTTCCCTTTTCCAAATGTTGTGTGTAGCGAGATGTAACCGAGTGGTTAGATTGAGGTGTCTCCAAGTCCAAATAAGCTGTCCGGATATGCTCTGAGCTCTTTTTCTTCTAGGCCGAGCTTGTCGAAGGCTGTCTTGAATAAAATGTCGGTCGAGCTTCCTTGGTCCATGATGTCAGGGCATCTAGGCCAGTTTTAATGACCTTTTCTTTACTGTTTTAGGGTAGTTTCATGCATTTTCTTAGTGAATAAGGCAAGTTTTGGATGAAAATACACTTACACCTTGATTCAAGCAAGTATTGTGAATTTTACATGATTTCATGAGGATTTTGCAAGGATTGAATGACAAATTGATGATGCATAATCTCATGACTTGGGCTAGAGCTTTGATGCACTTTATTTGCTTGATTTCAGGACAAAGGAAGCAAGGAAGAACCACATTAGTAGCCACATTAATCTAATTAACGTGACCACTAACGTGGAATGGGAATGAGCTTGCAACGTTAATGAGAAAGGTAGTCGACAATAACGCCTGCAAAGCCATCATAAACCCACGTTAATTGCCACATTAATTACATTAATGTAGTAGTTAACGTGGAGATAAAGGGAGCTCCAGCGTTAGCGGTAAACATGAACACCACTAACGCTACAAAGTGGCAATTGGCCACGTTAAGAGTCACGTTAACTTAGTTAACGTGAACTCTAACGTGGAAGGTAAGACAATGCCAACATTAGTGACACTCACCTTTGTCACTAACATTGGATCAAGCTAGCATTGCCCACGTTAGTGGTCACGTTAAGACCACTAATGTGAAAGTTAACGTGGAGCTGAGATTGATGAGCCAACGTTAGTGACACTCACCTTTGTCACTAACATTGGAGGTGGCATTCACTACCACGTTAGTGGCCACGTTAACCTAGTTAACATGAACTCTAACATGGGGAGGAGGGGCATTTGGAGCCTTAGTGACAAAGGTAAGTGTCACTAACGCTCTCAAAGATAGGCATGCCCAAGTTAAGGGTCACGTTAGTGCCACTAACGTTGAAGTTAACGTGGACTATATGAGGTTAGAACGTTAGTGAAATAAGTGATTGCCACTAACGTTCTCGAATCCACATTCTCACTTAACATTAACATCACTAACGCACATGCCTAACTCACACTTTTCTGCAAGTTGAGCCCACTAAAGGTTATAACTGCTTCAACTCGAGATCTAAGGCCCACATCCAAGACTCGAAGAACTCACTAGAAGATCAAGAAGAGTAGTATATATAGGAGTAGTTTTAAACTATAGAGAAGCTTGGCACTTTGGAGAACTACCCTCTGTATTTTTACTTTTTTGCATTTTTCTAGATAAGCATGTATTCTTTTCTGCCATTTCCCATTTCCAGAGCTATAAACAACTAAACCCCTTTCATTGGGTTAGGGAGCTCTGTTGTAATTTGATGGATCAATTATAGTTTTTATTCCTCTTCTTCTTTCTTTTCTCTTGATTTACTAGAAAGCTTTCGATCTTAATTCAATTGGTTAGTTATCTTGGAAAAGAAACACTCCATAATTGGATCTCCTTTGAGCCTTGGAAAAGGGATGAGGAGATCATGATAGAAATGTGATGACAAGTCATCTTAGCCTAGTTTCACTAGTCTTTTTCTTTGTTTTCATTAGGTTTTATGCACTTTCTTGCATTCTAAGTAAGTGATTTGGAATGGAAATGCATGACTTCTTTGAATCAAACAACCACCATCTAATTGATACTAAATCATGAGGTTTAGGCTAAATTTAATTGATTTTTAATGATTTATAAACCTTGTGAATTTGGTGATACTTTGATTGGTTGTTTTGATTTCTTGTAGGTGAAGAAAAGAAGAAAAGAAGAAAACGTGGCTTAAGAAGTGTGGTTCAAGGAAAAGAAGAGTGTGGCAAAGAACATAAGGAAGTGTGGCACATGAAAGGAGCACAAAGGAAAATTCCATGGAGGCAATGTTTCAATGCTCTGCTCACTTTGTGAGCTGAGCACAATTTGAAGCAAAGAAACAAGGAAGGGAAAAACAATGCTCAGCTCACCAAGTGAGCATTATCGGGCATTCATCAAAAGAAAATCAAAGAAAATAAGTTGCCAATGCTTGCTACAAGGTTTGAACCCATGACCTAAAAGGAAAGGGGGAAGCGCTACTCCAAAGGAAAACAGGCTAAAAATTGGCAAAATGCCACCTCCAGGATTCGAACTCAACACCTCAAGGAACAGAGGAGAGAGAAGCGCTACTTCCTTCACAAAGGAAAATTCAGCGCATGCTTCCCTCAAGTTTCGAACCAAGGACCTCCCTTGGAAGAGCCAATGCTCAGCTCACTTAGTGAGCAGAGCACTACACTTGGTGCATCACTTAAAAACTTGACACGGTCCAGGGAGGACAGCACGCATCATCACAAGGCAAGGAGCACAAGGTGCGCACAAGACATGCACCAAGGCACTGATAAACCACTATTTTATGATTTATCTTGTGCTCAATTGAGTGGTTTTTATCTACTCTTTACCCACTTATTCATACTATTTGCATGTTTTACATTTTCCTTCCTAATTATGTGCTTTGATTGAAAACATGCTTCTTTGGCCTTAAGTTCCCTATGTTTAATTCTCTCTTATTACCATTAGATGCCTTGATATTTGTGTTAAGTGTTTTCAGAGATTATAGGGCAGGAATGGCTCAGAGGATGGAAAGGAAGCATGCAAAAGTGGAAGGAATACAAGAAGTTGGAGAAATTGCTAAGCTGTCCAGCCTGACCTCTTCGCACTCAAACAGCTATAACTTTAGCTACAGAGGTCCAAATGACACGGTTCTAGTTGCTTTGAAAGCTAACGTCCGGGACTTCGATTTGATATATAATTTGTCATAGCTTCGCCGACGCCAGGTGACGCAAACGCGTGGGTCACGCGGACGCGTGACCTGGCAGGAACGCAACCCGCGCGGCCGCGTAAGCCATGCGGCCGCGTCACTTTTCCGCGACCTGTACGTACCAGAATACGCTGGGGGCGATTTCTGGGCTATTTTTGACCCAGTTTGCGGCCTAGAAAACACAGAGTAGAGGCTATAAAGTGGGGAATGCATCCATTCATAAGTAAGCTTTCACATTCACAATTTTAGGAGTAGAGGTAGTTTTTAGAGAGAGAGGTTCTCTCCTCTCTCTTAGGATTAGGATTTAGGATTTCTCTTAGTTTAAGGAGCGACTCTCAATCACAGGTTCTTTATTTTTATTTATTTTCCCAATTTAATTTATGAACTCTTCCATGTTACAGATTACTCTTTTAAATTAATGTTATTTGAGGTATTTTTGTTTAATATTGCTTTCTTTTATTTATGCTATTATTGCTTTTACTCTGAAGACATCTTTATTCCAGTAAGATTTACTTTTCCCCTTTTGGTTTTGGTTAAGAAATCAGTAACTCAGGAATTATCCAATTCAACAGCATAATTGATAATTGTTATCTTGCCAATTGAGTTGAACTTCAATAATCTCAATCTTTTCTTAGGAAATAAATAGGATCCGAAGATCAAACCAATTAATCCCTTGACCTTCCTTTATATTAGTAAAGGCTAACGAAGTGGAATTAAGATTCAATTATTATCACTACTAATAAGGATAGCTAGGATGTGACCTCTAATTTCTTATACCTTTCCAAGAGATTTTATTATTAATATTTTATTTTACTTGTCATATAACATATTCCCTCCTTACTTCCAAAACCCCAATTTACAAACTCATAACCAATAATAAGAACATACCTCCCTGCAATTCCTTGAGAAGACGACCCGAGGTTTGAATACTCGGTTAACAATTTTTAAGGGGTTTCTTACTTGTGACACCCAAACATTTGTATGATAGGACTTTTGAAGGTTTAGAAACTATACTTGCAACGAGGATTTATCCGCAAATTTCTAGACCACGCAAAAGTTCTCTCATCAAAATGGCGCCGTTGCCGGGGAATTGCAAACGTGTGCCTTATTATTGGTTGTTGTAAATATTTGCTTTTTGATTTGTTTTTATTTTTATATTTATTTTTTCACTTTTTCGTAATTTAAGAGGTTATTGGTTTTTATTTTAAAATTTTGTCTTATCTTATCTTATTTCAAAAATCAAATTTCAAAATTCAAATTTAAAAATTTTCAAAATTCAAATTTAAAAATTTTCAAATTTCAAATTTCAAAAATTCAAATTTCAAAAGTTAATTTTCAAATTCAAAATTTAAATAACCTTTTAATTTCAATTTGTTTTTATTTTTGTTTTTAATTTTTTTATTTGCTATTATGAACTCTCACCCCTTTGGCTATGAGTCTGGTTACAATTATGTTGCAGGAAGAAGAAATTACAATGAGAACAGGCATCAAGGTTGGAACAATCAAAGATGGGAGGAGCCACAAGGACTTGAGCAATCCTCATGGCAACAACCACCTCCAATGGACTATCAACAACCACCACCATATGCCTATGAACCCTTTCCTCAACATAACTTTGGACCACTAAACTCACAAGCCCCTTTCCGCCATTCACCTCCATATGACCCTAACCCTCAACCACCATACCAACCACCTTATGAGCCATATGAACTATATATAGAACCACCCCAATTCTAACCCAATTACTCACAAGAACCACCACTTCAATATTCACCATCTCCATATCCATCAATCCAAGAGCACTATGATCCTATTTATGAAAGCCGACTGCATCAAGAGACAAAGGATCGTTTCAAGGAAACAGTGGATCGATTTCAGGCAACCATTCAACAACTGGAGCAAGCAGTAACTCAATGGGTTTCTAGGCGCTCAAATATACAAGGATCAGCCACAGCTCCATGTGGACGGTCTAGTGAAGAGCGTAGCATGAAGGAGATACCAGAAACCCCATTGGACAAGACAGAGAATGAAGTCGTACTAGAACAAGTAGAAGAAGCTGTCATTGTTCAAGAAGAAGAAGAAATGGTTGAAAACTTAGGAGATGCGGAACCTCCATGGGAAAGTCAAGATATAGAGCCTCCTTCCAAGACGGTTGAAATTGATGCTGAAGAGGGTGTACAACCTCCAAAGCATATCATAGTTGAAGACTTGGAAGAGGTTGATCAAGAGATGGAGATTCAAGAAGAAGAAGCACAACCTCCCATGCCCTTGGAAAGCAATGAAGAGGAGATTGAATTGAAAGAGAGCTACCAAAAGGAAGAGGTTGAAATTGAAGAGGCTTGCAAAGAGGTGGTAGTTATCAGAAAAGAGCACAAGGGAGTGGAGCTTGCAATTTCATTAAAAATACCTCCCCTTAAGTTGCCATCATCCTTCACAACATTCAAGTGGGTAAAATTCATATCCCTTAGCTTTCTAATTCCACTTGAATATGGGCTACTGGAGACGGATGGTCAACTTAGAGCTCTGTGTGAGGTCTAGGAAGTTATTTGGCCGCTTACGTGAGAATTCAGACTGCTTGCCACCCGGATGGAACAATATTGCTCAACCAAAAGACGGGTGCAAAGGCAAGGTCTGGGACCCCGGAATCCATTCTACCAATCACCACTCTTGGGGCCTTGTCACTTGCTTCAACTTGCTTGAAGGCTTTCTGCGCCTAGTTTGGGATCCCGGAGGCCATTTGAAGTACAAACATTGGTGGGGATTCCTGGATCAGTACAAGCACAAGCCACCATAGCAAGAAGCTCATCAAATGTCCAACTTAAGGACTATAACTAAAAGTGCTGGGTGGGAGACAACCCACCATGGTATGATTGTTCCTTTTTCATTTTTATTTAGTTTTATTTGTTTTCTAGTTTTATTTTATTTTATTTTATTTTATTGAACCTAGAGTTTTGCATAACATTCATATTAACACTGCATTCTTCATTTTTCAGATAAAAAAAGAAGAAGGATTTTCGCACGCGATGCGACAGCGTCGCCGACGCGTCCGCGTCATATGTGCGTTTGGAAGAAAATAAGGTTGAACAGAGAGTCACGTGAAAGCGTGGCTAGAGGTGCACTAATGGCACAAATTGATCCACGCGACTGTGTCACTGACGCGTCCGCGTCATATGAGAAACATGCCTCCCACGCGACCGCATCACCCACGAGGCCGCGTGACCTGAAAATCGACGTCAACCAGGTGCATGGCCGAAAGTTGAGCTGGAGTTGGGCTGGACTCGTGCTGGAAGCCCAAGCCCTCCCACGCGAACGCGTGCCCCACACGAACGCGTGCCCCACGCGTCCGTGTCATATTGAAAATAAGGCCATTCATACGATCGCGTCACCCACACGATCGCGTCACCCAGCTTTTTGGCAAAAATGCATTTAAATAGAGAGTTGTGCAAGCGCGAGGCTGCCCTCGCGCCAGTAGCATAAATTGTGTCACGCGACCGCGTGACCGACGCGACCGCGTCGATTAACTTAAAGCGCAAGTCACGCGATCGCGTGCCCCACGCGTCCATGTCACCTGCGCCGCACAACATATCCCAATTTGCCAAATATCGTATCTTTTCTTTCCCAATCCTAATTTTTCCTCCCTCATTTCTTATTTACTTATTCTTCCCTTCTTTCCCTTCTCATTCTTCTTATTTTTCTTTTTTATTTTATTTTGATTTATTTGCATACTTTCATTCATTGCATTATTTTCACTGGTGTTGGAATTTTATTTGGGTCATTGTGAATTATGGCAAATTGTTTGGCAATTATATCTTTAAAGGTTTGTGTTCATACCCTGACCGGGCTCCTCCAACTCGGCAAATTCATAAGAGGTCCGACCTCGTCCTAAGGCTCACGCCTAAAGGTCGGACCTCGGACAATAAAGCAAGGAAGGCCCATCAAAAGGAACGCAGCCCAAAACCTAAAGGCCGAAAAGGCCTAGAAAAGGCGGTTCCACAAAGATAGAGATAAAACTCCCAAAAGATAAGATAAGATAAGAATATCTTATCCAGGGAAGATCACGGCCAAACTACTATAAATACACTGGAGCACCCAGGTATGACATTCATTCCACGTTCTACACATATCTGCTTGGACCCATGCTAACTTAAGCATCGGAGTGTCATTGCAGGTACAACCACCAACCACTCTGCATATCAAGCTCGGGTCCCTGAACCCCCACCTCGGGCCTCTCCAGACGACCGAGCTACACGTTTCAGGTAACCCTCGGAACAGGTTCAATCTTTAAATTCTAGAAGGGAATTCTAGAAGCAGTCCGGGCACAACAAAACCGACTGAAACAACTCGAAGAGGACATAAAGAAGCAGAAAGAAACTGAACAAGATCTGAGAAGGGAGACTCGAAAGCGCAGAGAATTAGAAGAAAAACTGTGGAAAATAGAGGCCAATCTGAAAGACCGGACAGAACGCGGCACCACCCCCGAAGGCAACCATGATCCCTTCACGCAAGAGGTCATGAAGGAGAAGGTACCGCGAAACTTCAAACCACCCGATATGGATCTCTACGACGGCACCACCGATCCAAGTCACCACCTCAGCAACTTCAGAAGCAGAATGTACCTAGTCGACGCCTCCGACGCGATTCGGTGCAAAGCCTTCCCCACCACTCTCACCAAGTCAGCCATGAAGTGGTTCGACAAACTGCCACCATGATCAATCACCAGCTTCGAAGACCTAACCAAAAAATTCCTAACAAGGTTCTCTATTCAAAAGGACAAGACAAAACATGCCCCCAGTCTACTCAGGATCAAACAAGGTAACCAAGAAACTCTCCGAGAATACATGGAGCGATTCAACAAAGTCTGCCTGGACATACAACACTTGCCCACTGAAGCAGCCATCATGGGACTAGCAAACGGCCTAAAAGAGGGACCGTTTAGCCAATCCCTATCCAAACGATACCCGACCTCCCTATACAAGGTGCAGGAGCGGGCAGAAAAATATATCAACATGGAGGAAACCCCCCAGCTAAGAGACTCTTCTAGGAAGAAATCAACCTACCCACTCCGAGATCGAGATCGGGAACAGAAAAAGAAAGAAGAACCCAACTCGGACAAGCCACAGAAGTACCATAGCTACACTCCCCTCCGAGTTTCCCTGGTAGACGTCTACAGAGAAGTATGCCACACCGAAAAAATCCCACCGCCCCGACCGCTAAAACACAAAAAAGCAGGGAGAGATCGGTCCGAATACTGTGAATACCACAAGCTCTACGGTCAACACTCCATCATCCTCCATGAAATTAGAGAAGATCAAAGAATCATGAGAGAGGAGCAACAAAGACAAGGAAGAGACATTGAGGAGCTCAAACACTCTGTTCATACCCTGACCGGGCTCCTCCAACTCGGCAAATTCATAAGAGGTCCGACCTCGTCCTAAGGCTCACGCCTAAAGGTCGGACCTCGGACAATAAAGCAAGGAAGGCCCATCAAAAGGAACGCAGCCCAAAACCTAAAGGCCGAAAAGGCCTAGAAAAGGCGGTTCCACAAAGATAGAGATAAAACTCCCAAAAGATAAGATAAGATAAGAATATCTTATCCAGGGAAGATCACGGCCAAACTACTATAAATACACTGGAGCACCCAGGTATGACATTCATTCCACGTTCTACACATATCTGCTTGGACCCATGCTAACTTAAGCATCGGAGTGTCATTGCAGGTACAACCACCAACCACTCTGCATATCAAGCTCGGGTCCCTGAACCCCCACCTTGGGCCTCTCCAGACGACCGAGCTACACGTTTTAGGTAACCCTCGGAACAGTTTGCTTGAATGTTCAATTTAATACTTTCAAATAGCTTATTTACCATACATGCTATATGTTTGTGAAAAAGCCCATATGGCATTATGCACTTCTCTATTATACTTTATACTATTCAATGCTTGCTTTTCATAAACTCCCTTTACTATTATATTAATTGAAATTAATTGTCAATATCAACATGGTAATTTATTACAAGTAATGCTTGGTCTATGCTACTCATGCCCTTTTCCGGCATGCCAATAAACACCTTGCATCCACTTATCTTTCGATGCACTGGTTATTTTTCATTGCTGGCTTTTCACATGTACTCGAGAGCATGTGTTAATGTCAATTACATCCTAATGTGCATCCATCACCACCCTTCCATTCTCTTCCTTGCTATATATCTATTTAAATTTAATTTACTTTCTCTTCCCTTCTTCAGGATGGCCACCAAGGAAGGAAAGGAGAAAGCTACTCCCAAACCGCCGGCAAGGAAAGGAACAAAAAGAGCCCAGCTGAGAAACCACAACCCCCATCCACTTGCACATCTCAGCATGCACCGAGGACGGTGCAATCTTTAAGTGTGGGGAGGTCGATACCGATCTCCATGGGTTAGTTATTTCTTGACTCGACACCAAAAATTTTTTATTTTATTTGTTTGTTCATTGTTGCATTTGCATAATTGATTGCATGTTTGTTTGATTTTTTGCATATTTTACCACTTGGTTGAAGTAATATTTTCTTTTCCAAGAAATCTTTTAAAGTATTTCACTAATTTGAATAAAATTTTTTGTTACACTTGTTTGAAGAAATATTATATTGGAACATGGTTTAGAGCTCAAACACACAAAACCTGTAAGATTTTTTTAGCCTAATTGATTGGTTGCATTTTATCAACCAATAATTTATTTTTGATGTGTGTTTTTCTCTCTAAAATTGTGATATTTGTCTTGCTTAATTCTATATTTCCATTATTTGATGTATACATGCACTTACATGATTGAGGCCTTTGTTTCACTGAGCTCACATACCCATATGGACTTTCCTTTCATTATCCCTTGCAAACCAATTTTGAGCCTATTATACCCATTTGTTCTTTATTTTAGCACATCATCAACTCTAAGCGAAAAACAATAATGTCCTTAATTTGAATCCTTGGTTAGCTTAGACTAGTGAAAGTGCTTATGATTTAAGTGTGGGAAAATTCTGTTTGGAAACATTTGGTTTGAGAATTGAGTATGTTAGAAATTTCTAAAAATGTGAAAGAAATGTTTAGGACATCTTTATGCATTCAATAATTTAATCATATGCATTGAGAAAAACAAAAGAAAAATAATATAAAAAAAGAGAGAAAAATAAAAGAAAAAGAAAAGAAAAGAAAAGAAAAAGAGCAAATAAAAGGGGACAAAATTCCCCAAAGTGAGCGGTGAAGCAATGCATATGAGTTGTACTTGAAATTAGAATGTATGAATATGTGGAAAACATAGTTAATGGATGGTTAGATGTTGTATTATGATTACATGGATTGTCTAAGTTAGGTGGAAAAGTTTAAGTTAATTAAGGATTCAAATTTTTAGTCCACTTGGCCAAATACAATCCTACCTTGACCCTAACGCCATTACAACCCTTAAAAGACCTCTTGATATGTGTATTTATGCATTAAATTTTTGTTGATTGTTAGATGAAGAGCAAGCCTTAGAAAGCAAGGTAAGTAGAGAATTGAGAGAGTCGAACCTTAAACACTTGAGTGATTAGAGTATATACACTTCCAATGAGGATTCGATGCTTGATTCTTTGTTCTCGGCTTTCATGAGCTATTTTCTTCTGCAAGTTTACTTTTACTTCATTTTTATGATTTTAATCAGTGAAATCCAGTTCATATATGTTCTTGAAAGATTTATTTATTTTTAACCAAGTAGGTAGAAGCATTTCATATTTAGTTGCATTCATATAGATAGGATTGCATTTCATACTTTCTACCATCCCTCTTCATCTTATAGTTTCTCTTGAGCTTAGCATGAGGACATGCTAATGTTTAAGTGTGAGGAGATTGATAAACCACTATTTTATGATTTATCTTGTGCTCAATTGAGTGGTTTTTATCTACTCTTTACCCACTTATGCATACTATTTGCATGTTTTACATTTTCCTTCATAATTTTGTGCTTTGATTGAAAACATGCTTCTTTGGCCTTAAGTTCCCTATGTTTAATCCTCTCTTATTACCATTAGATGCCTTGATATGTGTGTTAAGTGTTTTCAGATATTATAGGGCAGGAATGGCTCAGAGGATGGAAAGGAAGCATGCAAAAGTGGAAGGAATACAAGAAGTTGGAGAAATTGCTAAGCTGTCCAGCCTGACCTCTTCGCACTCAAACGGCTATAACTTTAGCTACAGAGGTCCAAACGACGCGGTTCTAGTTGCGTTGGAAAGCTAACGTTCGGAGCTTCGATTTGATATATAATTTGTCATAGCTTCACCGACGCCAGGTGACGCAAACGCGTGGGTCACACAGACGCGTGACTTAGCAGGAACGCAACCCGCGCGGCCGCGTGAGCCATGCGGCCACGTCACTTTTTCGCGACCTGTACGTACCAGAATATGCTGGGGGCAATTTCTGGACTGTTTTTAACCCAGTTTGCGGCCCAGAAAACACAGATTAGAGGCTATAAAGTGGGGGAATGCATCCATTCATAAGCAAGCTTTCACATTCACAATTTTAGGAGTAGAGGTAGTTTTTAGAGAGAGAGGTTCTCTCCTCTCTTAGGATTAGGATTTAGGATTTCTCTTAGTTTTAGGAGCGACTCTCAATCACAGGTTCTTTATTTTTATTTATTTTCCCAATTTAATTTATGAACTCTTCCATGTTACAGATTACTCTTTTAAATTAATGTTATTTGAGGTATTTCAGTTTAATATTGCTTTCTTTTATTTATGCTATTATTGCTTTTACTCTGAAGACATCTTTATTCCAATAAGATTTACTTTTCCCCTTTTGGTTTTAGTTAAGAAATCAGTAACTCAGGAATTATCCAATTCAACAGCATAATTGATAATTGTTATCTTGCCAATTGAGTTGAACTTCAATAATCCCAATCTTTTCTTAGGAAATAAATAGGATCCGAAGATCAAACCAATTAATCCCTTGACCTTCCTTTATATTAGTAAAGGCTAACGAAGTGGAATTAAGATTCAATTATTATCACTACTGATAAGGATAGCTAGGATAGGACCTCTAATTTCTTATACCTTGCCAAGAGATTTTATTATTAATATTTTAGTTTACTTGTCATATAACATATTCCCTCCTTACTTCCAAAACCCCAATTTACAAACTCATAACCAATAATAAGAACATACCTCCCTCCAATTCCTTGAGAAGACGACCCGAGGTTTGAATACTTGGTTAACAATTTTTAAGGGGTTTGTTACTTGTGACACCCAAACGTTTGTATGATAGGACTTTTGAAGGTTTAGAAACTATACTTGCAACGAGGATTTATCCGCAAATTTCTAGACCACGCAAAAGTTCTCTCATCAGGCACCAATGCTCAGCTCACTTTGTGAGGTGAGCATTCCCCTGATGCTTTCCACACTACAAGGGAATCCACACAAGGCCTCAATGCTCAGCTCAACTTGTGAGCTGAGCATCCTCTTGGAACCAAATTCTTCCTGGGCTGAAAATTGAATTAAAAATCCAACTTAATTCATTTCTTCACCAAATCAAAAGCCCATCCAAATTCCAAAATTCAGGAGTAGAAAGTATATAAATAGAAGCTAGTTTGATGTAATTAGGACACACGGAGAATTACTTTTGAATTTTCCTTTTTACATTCATTTTCATTTGAAGCTTTTACTTTTGAATTTAGATCTTAGAGAATTTGGAAGGAGAATTGATCTCTCTTCTTCCTTGTTCTTGCTTGAGCACTCTTTAATTTTCTTGCTTTGGATCTTGGGTGAAGAATTGAAGAACTTCTGTTTCAATCTTACCTTGAGATCTCTTGTTTACTCTTTTTGCATAATTGAATTTCAAATTCCATTTACTGCTTCATCTTCTAATCTTTATGCAATCTCCTTTCATTTATTTCTTCTGCAATTGTTCTTGTTGGATCAAGGAAGGATTTGAGATCTAGAATTGTTATCTAGTCTCTTCCACTCCTGAGATCTTCATCCTCCTTTAAACTGCTGCAAATTAAGCATCGCTCATTTTCTGTTTTTAGATCTTCAAAGCATTTTTACTTTTTCTGTTGAGATCTATTTCCATTTAATCAATCCTCTACTCTTATGTTTGTTGCAATTTACCTTTGCTTGTTTAAATTCTGCAATCCAACTCCCAATTCCTTTTATGATTCAAGCAATTTACATTTCTTGCACTTTAAGCTTCAGTTTTTTACATTTCTTGCAATCTAAGTTTCTATGCTTTACATTACTTGCACTTTAAGATTCAGCCTCTTTACTTTCTTTCTCTTTGATTTACTGCAATATTCCCTTCTCCCTTTACATTCCAAGAAATTTAGCTTCTGTTAATGATAGACCACTCAACCAATACCTGATTCGCTTGACTAAATCAACCACTAAACTAAAATTGCTCAATCCTTCAATCCTTGTGGGATCGACCTCACTCATGTGAGTTATATTACTTGATGCGACCCGGTGCACCTGCCGGTGAGTTTTGTGTCGGATCATTTTTCGCACATCAAAATGCTTTCTCATGTTGGACCAAATTGGGGTCTGAGCGGATATAGTGACATGTAATCCTCCCAACACTTTGATTTGGAAATACATGTGGTATAATCAGTGACCATACTTCATCTCTTCCCAAGAGAAATTAAATCAAGGAATTGGGCAATTGTTCAAGCTTAGAGAGATTGGGTTGCCAAGGAATTGGAACCCAATCACTTAAGATTGCCAAGGAGATCAATAGATGCTTTGATTGAGGAAAAGATGAAAATGAATTTGATCCGGAGAATACAATATCTCCTGAGCCCAATGAATTCCCCATCTCTAATCTTATCCATTCTCTTTACTTTCTGCCATTTATTTCCATGTTCATCTCCTCGATTCCCTATTTAAGATTCTGCACTTTATTTCCTTTAATTTACTTTTCCGTCATTTAATTTCCTGCAACATCAACTACACTCTGTTTAGCTTAACTAGCATATTCTTCCAACTAAAGTTGCTTGACCAATCAATCCCTGTGGGATTCGACCTCACTCTATTGTGAGTTTTTACTTGACGACAATTCGGTACACTTGCCAAAGGGAAATTTGTTGAGAGACAAATATTCATGCATCATGTTTATGGCACCGTTGCCGGGGATTGATTTTGTATCAACAATGATTAAGTTGGAAGTTCACTAGATTGAGCATTTTTCTTTTGTTTGTTTATTTTATTCAGTCATTTAACTTCAGTTTATTTAGTTTCTTCCTCACCCCCTATCCCCTCGTTATCTTCTTTTTCTTTGAATTTACTTACAATTATGCTCACTAACCCACTAACTGTTTGATAAATTGCACAACTCATACTAACGATCACTCTAACAAGAATAATCACTTCATTTTATCTCTTACTGTATGCTCTGTTAGATGTATGACAGGGAGAAGAGGCAGAGCTTCAACTTCCTTTGATTCAGAACTTGAGAGGACCCTCCATAGATTAAGGAGGAAAGCAAGAGGGAAAAGAGTTGTTGGTGCTGAGGAAGAGGAAGAGTGCTTTGAAACAAACATGGAAGAGAACTTGGAAAACAATTATGAAGGAGAAGCTCACAACCATGCCAGAGAAGGCCCTGCAAATCATGCTGGGCAAGAGAGGAGAGTTCTAGGCTCTTGCATCAATCCAAACTCAGGAAGCTGTGGAAGTAGCATCCAAAAGCCCACCATACATGCCAACAACTTTGAACTAAAACCCCAGCTCATCACCCTTGTTCAGAACAACTGCTCATTTGGAGGAAGTGCCCAAGAAGATCCCAATAAGCATCTAACCACCTTCCTGAGAATATGTGACACTGTGAAGTCTAATAGAGTCCATCCGGATGTCTATAGGCTACTTTTGTTCCCTTTTTTCACTCAGGGACAAAGCATCTAAGTGGCTTAAATCCTTCCCGAAGGAGAGCTTAACAAATTGGGAAGACATGGTAAACAAGTTTTTGGCAAGATTCTACCCTCCTCAAAGAATTAATAGGCTGAGAGCTGAGGTGCAAACTTTCAGGCAACAAGATGGTGAAACTTTTTATAAGGCATGTGAGAGATTCAAGGACTCAACAAGAAGATGCCCACCGGACATGTTCAATGAGTGGGTTCAACTTTACATTTTCTATGAAGGTCTTTCTTATGAGTCAAAGAAGGCTGTAGATCATTCATCAAGAGGATCTCTAAACAAGAAGAAAACCATTGAAGAAGCCATAGATGTCATTGAAATGGTAGTTGAGAATGACTACTTCTATACTTTTGAAAGAAGCAACACTCGAGGAGTAATGGATCTAAACCACATGAATGCATTGCTGGCTCAAAATAAGATGATTACCAAGCAGCTAGCAGATCTCACCAAGAAGGTGGAAGAAAACCAAGTTGCAGCAGTCATCACTTCATCACCAACTCAAGAAGGAGTGAATATAGGGGAAGAAGGTGACTGGGAACAAGCCAATTATGTTGGAAACTCACCCAGACAAATCCATTATCCATATTCCAAAACATAAAATTCTGGATGGAGAAATCACCCTAACTTTGGGTGGGGAAATCAACAAGACCAAAGCCACGACCAGAGACGCCACAACCATAATTCCAACAATAATGCAACTCACAACCATCCCTCATATAGATCCTATCAACAACCACCTAATCTTAACCCACCATCACTAACTGAGGATAGACTTTCCAAGATTGAGACTCTACTTGAAGACATATGTAAAGAAGCCCAAGACAACAAGGTATTTAAGGATGAAGTGCGAGCTAATATCAAAAACCTAGGGGAAACCATCAAGAGACTAGAATCCCAAGTAGGGTATTTATCTCAACAGTTTCCCAAACCCACTGATGGATTTCTGGTGCACGGATTTTGTGATCATCAACAATGGCTCCAATAATTTGGTAGCTCTCACACGTGAATTACACTTACTCACAACTCCGCACAACTAACCAGCAAGTGCACTAGGTCGTCCAAGTAATACCTTACGTGAGTAAGGGTCGATCCCACGGAGATTGTTGGTATGAAGCAATCTATGGTCATCTTGTAAATCTCAGTCAGGCTGACTCAAATATGATTGGATTAGATATTCAAAAGATAAATAAAATAAACAGGAAATAAAGATAAAGTTACTCATGTAATCCAATGGTGGGAATTTCAGATAGGTGCATGGAGGTATTGTGTTCCTTCCGAATCTTTACTTTCTTATTACATTCATCCAATCATTCTTACTCCTTTCCATGGCAAGCTATATGTAGGACATCACCATTGTCAATGGCTACATCCCATCCTCTCAGTGAAAAAGGTCCAAATGCTCTGTCACAGCACGGTAATCATCTGTTGGTTCTCAATCAGGTTGGAGTAGAATCCAGTGATTCTTTTGCGTCTGTCACTAACGCCCAGCCTTCATGAGTTTGAAGCTCGTCATAGTCATTCAATCCCGGAATCCTACTCGGAATACCACAGACAAGGTCAGACTTTCCGGATTCCCATAAATACCTCCATCAATTCTAGCTTATACCACGAAGATTCTGATTAAGGAATCCAAGAGATATGCGCCCGGTCTAAGGTAGAATGGAAGTGGTTGTCAGTCACGCGCGTTCATAGGTGAGAATGATGATGAGTGTCACGGATCATCACATTCATCAAGTTGAAGTGCAACGAATATCTTAGAACAGGAATAAATCGAATTGGATAGAAAATAATAGTAATTGCATTAAAACTTGAGGTACAACAGAGCTCCACACTCTTAATCTATGGTGTGTAGAAACTCCACCGTTGAAAATACATAAGTGAAAGAGGTTCAGGCATGGCCGAATGGCCAGCCCCCAAACGTGGTCACAAGACCGAATGATCAAAGACTCCTAATAAACTAGTAAAAAGTTCTATTTATAATAAACTAGCTACTAGGGTTTACATAGGTAAGTAATTGATGCATAAATCCGGGGCCCACTTGGTGTGTGCTTGCGCTGAGCTTGATCTATCCACGAAATGAGGCTTCTTTGGAGTTGAACGCCAAGTTGTAACGTGTTTTGGCGTTTGACTCCAGAATGCAGCATGGAACTGACGTTGAGCGCCAGTTTACGTCATGTAATCACGAATAAAGTTTTGGATGTGTTTTTGGACTATTATATATTGCTGGAAAGCTCTGGATGTGTACTTTCCAACGATGTTAAGAGCGCGCCATTTGAAGTTCTGCAGCTCCAGAAAATCCATTTCGAGTGCAGGGAGGTCAGATTCCAACAGCATCAGCAGTCCTTTGTCAGCCTCCTATCAGAGTTTTGCTCAGGTCCCTCAATTTCAGCCAGAAAATACCTTAAATCACAGAAAAACACACAAACTCATAGTAAAGTCCAGAAATGTGAATTTAGCATAAAAACTAATGAAAAAATCCCTAAAAGTAACTAGATCATGCTAAAAACTTCCTAAAAACAATGCCAAAAAGCGTATAAATTATCCGCTCATCACAACACCAAACTTAAATTGTTGCTTGTCCCCAAGCAACTGAAAATCAATTAGGATAAAAGGAAGAGAATATACTATAAATTCCAAAATATCAATGAATATTAATTCTAAATAGATGGGCGGGACTTGTAGCTTTTTGCTTCTGAACAGTTTTGGCATCTCACTTTTTCCTTTGAAGTTCAGAATGATTGGCTTCTCTAGGAACTTAGAATTTCGGATAGTGTTATTGATTCTCCTAGTTAAGTATGTTGATTCTTGAACACAGCTACTTTTATGAGTCTTGACCGTGGCCCTAAGCATTTTGTTTTCCAGTATTACCACTGGATACATAAATGCCACAGACACATGACTGGGTAAACCTTTTCAGATTGTAACTCAGCTTTGCTAGAGTCCCCAGTTAGAGGTGTCCAGAGCTCTTAAGCATACTCTTTTTGCTTTGGATCACGACTTTAACCACTCAATCTCAAGCTTTTCACTTGGACCTGCATGCCACAAGCACATGGTTAGGGACAGCTTGATTTAGCCGCTTAGGCCTAGATTTTATTTCCTTAGGCCCTCCTATCCATTGATGCTCAAAGCCTTGGATCCTTTTTACCCTTGCCTTTTGGTTTTAAGTGCTATTGGCTTTTTCTGCTTGATTTTTTTTCGCAAGCTTTTACTTTTTCACTGCTTTTTCTTGCTTCAAGAATCAATTTCATGATTTTTTAGATTGTCAATAACATTTTTCGTTGTTCATCATTCTTTCAAGAGCCAACAATTTTAACATTCATAAACAATAAGATCAAAAATATGAACTGTTCAATCATTCATTCAGAAAATAATAAGTATTGTCACCACCTCAATATAATTAAACTAAATTCAAGGATATATTCAAAAATCTTGTACTTCTTGTTCTTTTGAATTAGAAACATTTTTCTTTTAAGAGAGGTGAAGGATTCATGGAATTATTTATAGCCTTAAGACATAGTTACTAAATACTAATGATTATGAAGTAGAGACACAAAATATAGATAAACATGAAGCATAAAAATCGAAAAACAGAAAAATATAAGATCAAGGAATGAGTCCACCTTAGTGAGGGTGGCGCCTTTTAAAGGTCCAATGGTGCTTTTTGAGCTCCTTTATGTCTCTTCCTTGCTTCTGTTGCATGATCCCTAGTGATTTTAGTGTTCCTATCCTTAGTTGCAGAAGCATGGGACCTTGTCTCTCAACAAACTTTCCTTCGGCAAGTATACCGAATTATCGTCAAGTAAAAACTCACCATAGAGTGAGGCCGAATCCCACAAGGATTGATTGGTCAAGCAACTTTAGTTAGAAGAATATGCTAGTTGAGCTAAACAGAATTTAGATTGAGACGCAGAAATTTAAATGACTAGAAAGTAAATAGCAGGAATTAAAGTGCAGAATCTTAAATGGGGAATTGGGGTAATGCTCATAAAAGTAAATGGCAGAAATTAAAGAGAATGGGTAAGATCAGAAATGGGGAGATGTTGCAATTCTCCGGATCAAGTTCATTCTCATCTCTTCCTCAATCAATGCATTCATTGATCTCCTTGGCAATCTTAAGTGATTGAATCCCAATTCCTTGGTAATTCAATCTCTCAAATCTTGATCAATAGCCAATTCCTTGGTCAATTGCTCATGAGAAGAGATGAAGCATGGTCACTGATTATACCACATACATTTCCCAATTCAAGTATTGAGGGGATTATAGTCACATATCCATCCCAACCCAAATTGGTCCAGCATGAGAAAGCAATTCTAGCATAATCTCTTCATTCCTCTTCCAAGGTTCCGAAGAGATCCAATTATGGATAGTTTCTTTTCCAAGATAACTAACCAATTGAATTAAGATTGAAAGCTTTCTAGTAAAATCAAGAGAAAAGATAGAAGAAGAAGAATGAAAATTAATATTGATCCATCAAATTACAGCAGAGCTCCTTAACCCAATGAAAGGGGTTTAGTTGTTCATAGCTCTAGGAATAAAAAATGGTAGAAAAGAAGAATCCATGATAGAAGTACAGAAAAGTAAATATCCAGAGAGTAGTTCTCCCCAATGCCAAAAGTCCCAAGCTAGTTCAAAACTACTCCTATATATACTACTCTTCATCATCTTCTAGTGAGTTCTTCAAGTCTTAGATGGGGCTTTGGAACTTGAGTTGAAGCAATTCTCATCTTTAGTGGGCCCAGCTTGCAGAGAAATATGAATTAGGCTCAGGCACTTAGTGAGATTAACGTGGAATACATTTCTGGGTGCGAGAACGTTAGTGGCATTCACCTTTTCCACTAACGTTCCACCCTTATATGCCCACATTATTCTCAACGTTAGAAGTCTTAATGTGACTTCTAACGTTCCTTCTCAATTCTTGACCAATGTTAATGGGACTCACTTTTTCCATTAACGTTGGCTTGTGCCCCTTTTCGCAAACGTTAATGGGAATCACTTTTCCCATTAACGTTGCTTGCCCTTTGCCTCCCACGTTAGGTCTTACGTTCGCTTAGCTAACGTAGCTCTTAACGTGGGCACCTATCACCTTCGAGAGCGTTAGTGATACTCACCTTTGTCACTAACGCTCTATTTGCCTTAATTCCCTACGTTAGAGTCCACGTTAACTAAGTTAACGTGGCTCTTAACGTAGTAATGAAGCCATCTTCCAATGTTAGTGACAAAAGTGAGTGTTACTAACGTTGGTTCCTTGAACCCCACTCCACGTTAACTTTCACGTTAACAATCTTAATGTGAGAGTTAACGTAGGCAATGAAAATGATTCAATGTTAGTGACAAAAGTGAGTGTCACTAACATTGGCATTATTGATCCTTGTCCACGTTAGAGTTCACGTTAACTTAGTTAACCTGACTCTTAACGTGGGGCATTGCCTAGTTTCCCAACATTAGTGGTGTTCACTTTTACCACTAACGTTGAGGAGAAACGTTATTGGAGTTCACGTTTCTCATTAACGTGGGGTCCTCCTTTCCTTCTACATTAAGTACCACGTTAACTTAGTTAACATGGCTCTTAACGTAGGCTATGAAATGGCTTCGCAGGCGTTATTGGTGATCACTTTTCTCATTAACGTTGCAAGTCAATTGCCATCCCACGTTAGTAGTTACGTTAACTAAGTTAACGTGAATGCTAACGTTATTCTTCCATGCTTCATTTGTCCTGAAATCAAGTAATTAAAATGCATCAAAGCTCTAGCCAAAATCATGAGATCATGCATCACTAAAATATCATGTAATTCTAGCAAAAATCTCATGAAATCATGCAAAATTCACAATAGTTGCTTGAATGAAGGTGTAAGTATATTTTCACCCAAAACTTGCCTTGTTTAATAGGAAAAATACATGAAACTACCCTAAAACAGTAAAGAAAAGGTCAGTGAAACTGGCCTAAATGCCCTGGCATCAGTTGCTTCCAATAATTATGTGGAGGAAAATGTATCCCCTGAGGTATCTCAAGGATTTCTTGATGAGGGAATTCCTTATGCTCTCTTGATGTGCAGTCAAATGCTCTTCTACTGAGCCATGGACCCTTGAGATGAATCTCTCCATCTCCCTTGTCTCAGATGTGGAAGCTTTTGTCTTCCCTTTTTTTCTTTTTTTTTGAGGTTTCTCTGGCCTTAGGTGCCATCAATGGTTATGAAAAAACAAAAAGCTATGCTTTTACCACACCAAACTTAGAAAATTGCTCGCCCTCGAGCAAGAAAAGAAAGAAAAGATGAAGAATAAGAGGAAGATATAGAGAAGATGGAGGGATGTGTGTATTCGGCTATATGGGTGAGATTGGGTGGGAAAGATAATTTGAATTTTGAAGGTAGGTGGGGCGTATGGGGAAGAGTGGATAGATGTGAGTGGTGAATGAAAAACAGAAGGGATGACCATGAATGGAGAGAGAAAGGGTGAGGTAGTTGGGGATCCTATGGGGTCCACAGATCCTGAGATGATCCTGTGGGGTCCACAGATCCTGAGGTGTCAAGGATTTACATCCCTGCTCCAATTAGGCATGTAAAATGCCTTAGCATACCATTCTGGCATTTAAACGCCGAAGTGGTGCACGTTCTGGGCGTTCAACGCCCATGTGCAGCATGTTTCTCGCGTTGAACGACAGTTCCATGCTTGTTACTGGCGTTCAGCGCCAGCTTTCCTCAGGGCATATTCCTGGCATTCAAACGATAGGATGTTGCTTGTTTCTGGCGTTCAGCACCAGATCCATGCTCTGTTTTGGCGTTGAACGCCAGCCAGATGCACCTTACTGGCGTTTAAATGCCAGTAAGTCCTTGCTCTAGGGTGTGATTTTTCTTCTGCTATTTTTGATTCTGTTTTTAATTTTAATAATTTTTTTTGTGACTCCACATGATCATGAACCTACTAAAACACAAAATAACAATTAAATAAAAATAAAATTAGATAAATAAAAATTGGGTTGCCTCGCAACAAGCACTTCTTTAATGTCAATAGCTTGACAGTGGGCTCTCATGGCTCTCATGGGCTTTCATGATGGCTCCTAGATATTAAGCAACTTGCTCTCTAGTTACATCTTCATCTTCTTCAGAGGAAGAATAAACTTCAGAGCTCATGAATGGCAGAAGGAGATTTAATGGAATCTCTATGGTCTCTATATGAGCCTCAGATTCCTTTAGGTCCTCAATAGGGAACTCCTTCTTGTTTGAGAGACGTCCCAGGAGGTCTTCCTCACTAGGATTTTCGTCCTTCTCCTCCCTTGTGTATTCGGCCATATTGATTACATCAATGGCCTTGCACTCTCCTCTTGGATTCTCTTCTGTATTGCTTGGGAGAGTACTGGGAGGAGTTTCAGTGACTTTCTTACTCAGCTGGCCCACTTGTGCCTCCAAATTTTTGATGGAGGACCTTGTTTCACTCATGAAACTTAAAGTGGCCTTAGACAGATCAGAGACTAAATTTGCTAAATTAGAGGGGCTCTGCTCAGAATTCTCTGTCTATTGATGAGAAGATGATGGAAAAGGCTTGTTATTGCTTAGCCTATTTCTTCCACCATTATTAAAACCTTGTTGAGGCCTTTGTTGATCCTTCCATGAGAAATTTGGATGATTTCTCCATGATGAATTATAGGTGTTTCCATTAGGTTCACCCATGTAATTTACCTCTGCTATTGCAGGGTTCTTAGGATCATAAGCTTCTTCAGAAGCTGCCTCTTTAGTACTGTTGGATGCATTTTGCCATCCATTCAGACTTTGAGAAATCATGTTGACTTGCTGAGTCAACACTTTGTTCTGAGCCAATATGGCATTCAGAGCATCAATTTCAAGATCTCCCTTCCTCTGAGGCGTCCCATTATTCACGGAATTTCCTCAGAAGTGTACATGAATTGGTTATTTGCAACCATGTCAATAAGTTCTTGAGCTTCTGCAGGTGTTTTCTTTAAGTGAATGGATCTACCTGCAGAATGGTCCAATGACATTTTCAAAAACTCAAATAGACCATAATAGAATATATCTAATATGGTCCATTCTGAAAACATGTCAGAAGGACACTTTTTGGTCATCTGCTTGTATCTTTCCCAAGCTTCATAGAGGGATTCACCATCTTTTTGCTTGAAGGTTTGAACATCCACTCTAAGCTTGCTCAGCTTTTGAGGAGGAAAGAATTTATCCAAGAAGACCGTGACCAGCTTATCCCAAGGGTCCAGGCTATCTTTAGGATGTGAGTTCAACCATGTTCTAGCTCTGTCTCTTACAGCAAAAGGAAAAAGCATGAGCCTGCAGACTTCAGGATCTACTCCATTTGGCTTTACAGTGTCACAAATCTGCAAGAACTCAGTTAAAAACTGGTAAGGATCTTCAGATGGAAGTCCATGAAACTTACAGTTCTGTTGCATTAGAGCAACTAATTGAGGTTTCAGCTCAAAATTGTTTGCTCCTATGGCCGGAATGGAGATGCTTCTTCCATCAAATTTGGACGTTGGTTTAGTGAAATCACCTAGCATTCTCCTTGCATTATTGTTGTTGGGTTCGGCTGCCATCTCCTTCTCTTGTTTGAAAATTTCAGAAAGGTTGTCTCTGGATTGTTGTAATTTAGCTTCTCTTAGTTTCCTCTTCAGAGTCCTTTCAGGTTCAGGATCAGCTTCAACAAGAATGCCTTTTTCCTTGTTCCTGCTCATATAGGGAAGAAGAGAACAAGAAAAGAAAAAGGAATCCTCTATGTCACAGTAAAGAGGTTCCTTATTGTTAGTAGAAGAAGAAAGAAATAAAAGTGGAGAATCCAATCACAAGGGTGAGGATATAGGCAGTGATTGGAGATGAAGAGAGGTGAAGAGAAGTGTTAGTAAATAAATAAATAAATAAATAGAAGAAGAGGAGAGATAGAGAATTTCGAAAATAATTTTGAAAAAGTAGTTAGTGATTTTCGAAAATTAAAGATAAGATATAGTTAAAATTAAAATTTAAAACAATTAATTAATTAAAAAGAATTTTTGAAAAAGGATGGGGTATTTTCGAAAATTAGAGAGAGAGAAGTAGTTAGGTGGTTTTGAAAAAGATAAGAAACAAACAAAAAGTCAAATAGTTAGTTGAAAAAGATATTAAAATCAAATTTGAAAAGATAAGAAGTTAAGGAGTTAGATAAGATATTTTGAAATCAAATTTTTGAAAAAGATAAAATTTTGAAAAAGATATGATAAAAAGATAAGATAAGAAGATATGATAAAAAGATAGGATTGAAAAAGATTTAATTTTTAAAATTAAAACTAATTACTTAACTAACAAGAAACTAAAAGATATGATTCTAGAATTTAAAGATTGAACCTTTCTTAACAAGAAAGTAACAAACTTCAAATTTTTGAATCAATCACATTAATTGTTAGTGTAATTTCGAAAATTTGAAATAAAATTAAGAAAAAGATTTTGAAAATAATTTTTAAAATTTTCGAATTTAATAAGATAAAAATGAAAAAGATTTGATTTTTGAAAAAGTTTTGAAAAGATAAGATTTTAAAATTGAAAATTTGAATTGACTTGTAAGAAACACTAATTTTAAAAATTTTCTTGACCAACTCAACCCAAAATTTCGAAAATTTGGAGGGAAATAAGGAAAAGATATTTTTATTTTTGAATTTTTAATGAGGAGAGAGAAAAACACAAATATGACCCAAAACATGAAAATTTTGGATCAAAACACTTAATGCATGCAAGAACACTATAAATGTCAAGATGAACACCAAGAACACTTTGAAGATCATGATGAACATCAAGAACATATTTTTGACAAAAATTTTTATGCAAAGAAAATATGCAAGACACCAAACTTAGAAATCTTTAATGCATGGACACTATGAATGCAAAAATGCATATGAAAAACAACAAAAGACACACAACAAGAAATCGTCAAGATCAAACAAGAAGGCTTGCCAAGAACAACTTGAAGATCATGAAGAACACTATGAATGCATGGAATTTTCGAAAAAATAATGCATAAATTTTAAAAATATGCAATTGACACCAAACTTAAAAATTGACTCAAGACTCAAACAAGAAACACAAAATATTTTTGGTTTTTATGATTTTATGATTTTTTTGTATTTTCTTTTGATTTTTTTCGAAAAACATTTAGAAAAAAAGAAAATAAGAAATTCAAAATTTTTAATAAGAATTCCAGGAATCTTTCAATATTTGTCTAAAGCTCCAATCCAAGGGTTGGACATGGCTTAATAGCCAGCCAGCTTTAGAAGATATAAATCGGGCATTCAACAGCTGATATTTCATCTAACTCCATATATATACCCGACCTATTGACAAGTGGAGGCCTCATTCCAAGGGGGTTTGGATATGGCTTTACAGCCAACCAGGCATCAACATGTTACTTGTGAAACTCTAGAATTCATTCTTAAAAATTTAGAATAATTTTCGAAAACAGATGAGAAATTTTTGAAAGATTTTTGAAAAAAAAAATTTTGAAATTAAAACAAAAAGAAAATTACCTAATCTGAGCAATAAGATGAACCGTCAGTTGTCCATACTCGAACAATCCCCGGCAACGGTGCCAAAAACTTAGTGCACGAATTTTGTGATCATCAACAATGGCTCCAATAATTTGGTTGCTCTCACACGTGAATTACACTTAGTCACAACTCCGCACAACTAACCAACAAGTGCACTGGGTCGTCCAAGTAATACCTTACGTGAGTATGGGTCGATCCCACGGAGATTGTTGGTATGAAGCAATCTATGGTCATCTTGTAAATCTCAGTCAGGCTGATTCAAATATGATTAGAAATACTTATGTAAATTAACATTGGGGATTTCAGATAAGTGTATGGAGATGCTGTGCTCCTCTTGAATCTCTACTTTCCTATTACAGTCATCCAATCCTTCCTACTTCTTTCCATGGCAAGCTGTATGTAGGGCATCACCGTTGTCAATGGCTACATCCCATCCTCTCAGTGAAAAAGGTCCAAATGCTCTGTCACAGCACGGCTAATCATCTGTCGGTTCTCAATCAGGTTGGAGTAGAATCCAGTAATTCTTTTGCGTTTGTAACTAACGCCCAGCCTTCATGAGTTTGAAGCTCGTCACAGTCATTCAATCACAGAATCCTACTCGGAATACCGCAGACAAGGTCAGACCTTCCGGATTCCCATGAATACCGCCATCAATTCTAGCTTATACCATGAAGATTCTGATTAAGGAATCAAAGAGATATGCACCCGGTCTAAGGTAGAACGGAAGTGGTTGTCAGTCACGCGCGTTTATAGGTGAGAATGATGATGAGTGTCATGGATCATCACATTCATCAAGTTGAAGTGCAACGAATATCTTAGAATAGGAATAAATCGAATTAGATAGAAAATAATCGTAATTGCATTAAAACTTGAGGTACAGCAGAGCTCCACACCCTTAATCTATGGTGCGTAGAAACTCCACTGTTGAAAATACATAAGTGAAAGAGGTTCAGGCATGGCCGAATGGCCAGCCCCCAAACATGGTCACAAGACCGAATGATCAAAGACTCCTAATAAACTAGTAAAAAGTTCTATTTATATTAAACTAGCTACTAGGGTTTACAGAGGTAAGTAATTGATGCATAAATCCACTTCCGGGGCCCACTTGGTGTGTGCTTGGGCTGAGCATGATCTATCCACGAGCTGTGGCTTCTTTTGGAGTTGAACGCCAAGTTGTAACGTGTTTTGGGCGTTAAACTCTGGTTCGTGACGTGTTTCTGGCGTTTGACTCCAGAATGCAGCATGGAACTGGCTTTGAGCGCCAGTTTACGTCATCTAATCACGAATAAAGTATAAACTATTATATATTGCTGGAAAGATCTGAATGTCTACTTTCCAACGCCGTTGAGATCGCATCATATGGAGTTTTGTAGCTCCAGAAAATCCATTTCGAGTGCAGGGAGGTCAGATTCCAACAGCATCAGCAATCCTTTGTCAGCCTCCTATCAGAGTTTTGCTCAGGTCCCTCAATTTTAGCCAGAAAATACCTGAAATCACAGAAAAACACACAAACTCATAGTAAAGTCCATAAATGTGAATTTAGCATAAAAACTAATGAAAACATCCCTAAAAGTAACTAGATCATGCTAAAAACTTCCTAAAAACAATGCCAAAAAGCGTATAAATTATCCGCTCATCAATTTCCCAGTGACACAGAGAAGAATCCAAGAGGAGAAACAAGGAAGGTCAGGTGGGAAGAATGCAAGATGATCACCACAAGTGATGTGAGGAGTGTGGAGGAAGTAGACACACAAACAAAACACCTCCAAGATTGTCCAAAGAAAAATCATGGAGAAAGAAACTATGAACCCCAACCGACACTCAGGGAAGAGCTAAAGAAAAGGGAAATCCTAAACCCATATGCACCCTTTCCCCAAAGGCTCAAGGGTGGTGTAGCAGGGAGAATGTATTAAAGGTTCCTTGACATGTTTGCATCTCTTGATGTAAATATACCATTCATTAAGGCCCTCCAGCAAATGCCCTCCTACATCAAGTATATAAAGGAGCTACTAGCCAAAAAGAGTTCATTGAAGGGTGGACAAACAATAAAGATGAACAGGGAGTGCACTGCTCTCATTCAAACAGATCCACCTATAAAGAAGAAGGATCCAGGGAGTTTATACATTCCTTGTGCTATAGGAGAGACAATGATTGATAAGGGGCTCTGTGACCTGGGAGCAAGCATCAACTTAATGCCTCTGTCCCTCATGAAAAAGCTTCAAATCAATGAGCTAACACCCACAAACGTAATCATCAAACTGGCTGACAAAACCCAAAAACAGGCAATAGGAGTGGTTGAGAACGTGTTAGTGAAGGTTGGGAACTACTTCCTTCCCACAGACTTTGTTATCCTGGAAATGGAAGAGAATCCCAGTCACCCCATCATTCTCAGAAGACCATTCTTAGCCACAGCCAGAGCACTTATAGATGTGGAGCGAGGAGAGCTAGTATTGAGAATACATGATGAGTAGCTCACCTTCAATGTTTTCAAACCCTCACAAGAAGCAGATCATGATAACAAAAAGTCAGAGGAAGAGCACAAGAAAGAGCTGATGGAAAAGCCAAACAAGGGAGCACAAGCACCACACCACAAAACTCCTATGGTTAACAACTAATGTGATCAGAAGGAGCAACAACCAAGTGTAGCCCAAAAGGAACCAGACCCACCAGAGTCATATGAGACAAGCAACAAAACTTTCCTCAAAGAGAAAACCACAAGTAGCAAAGTAACATCAAGGGACATAAGAAAAAAGGTTCCAAGGGGATGGAAAAATAAGAAGATCCCTACAGAAGATTTCTCTCCAGGAGATGCAGTGGTCTCTGCCTACTTTCCATCCATACCACCCCATCTCCCCACTATTCCATCTCAGCAGCCTCCAGTATACACCATCAACAAAATCTTGTTCTTAGAACATGTGGAACTTCTTAACAAAGCCAATGGAAACAGGTTCATTACAAGGGGGGAAGATTTGAAGCACTACCAACTACCCTGACAAAGGCCAAACATCAAGCTAATGATGCTAAAGAAGCGCTTTATAGGAGGCAACCCATGTTCTACACCCTCTCTCTTTAATCTCTAATAGTAGTAATAAAGCAAATTTTACGGATTCTAAATCAACTTCGACAAACAATATAAGAATCCCTACATGCAGCATATAGTACATGATAAGTTTGGTGTTCAAGGCACACCAAGAGGGCTTGAACACACTCAATGGTATGAGATTCTTTTTTAGTCTTGTTACACTATATGATCACAAACAAGTTTGGTGTTACCAACGTTGCATGCATGGGAAATTGAGTGGTCGATTGATTTGTATTCATGAAAAGCATTTAGTTATTTCAAAAATAAAAGAAAAAGATTTTAATGATAGCTATTTCATACTTTAATTCTTCCCACCAAAAATTCAATTAACCATTTTGCATTCCTTTTGTCTTGTATAGGAAATCAAGAAGGGTATTAGTGGTACTTGATAGGACAATCAAAGAAGGGAAATTCGGTGACTATACCAAGGAGACTGATGTGTGGAAAACGATCCAACACAAAACTCACCGGCAAGTGTACCGGGTCGCATCAAGTAATATAACTCACATGAGTGAGGTCGATCCCACAGGGATTGAAGGATTGAGCAATTTTAGTTTAGTGGTTGATTTAGTCAAGCGAATCAAGTATTGGTTGAGTGGTTTATCATTAACAGAAGCTAAATTGCTTGGAATGTAAAGGGAGAAGAGAATATTGCAGTAAATCAAAGAGCAAGAAAGTAAAGAGACTAAATCTTAAATTGCAAGTAATGTAAATAACTGAAGCTTAAAGTGCAAGAAACATAAATTGCTTGAATCATAAAAGGAATTGGGAGTTGAGATTGCAGAATTTAAACAAGGAAAGGTAAATTGCAACAAACAGAAGAGTAGAGGATTGATTAAATGGAAATAGATCTCAACAGAAAAAGTAAAAATGCTTTGAAGATCTAAAAACAGAAAATGAGCGATGCTTAATTTGCAGCAATTTAAAAGAGGATTGAAGATCTCAGGAGTGAAAGAGACTAGATAACAAGTCTAGATCTCAAATCCTTCCTTGATCCAATAAGAACAATTGCAAAAGAAATGAAGAAAAGTAAATTGCAGAAAGAGTAGAAGATGAAGCAGTAAATAGAGATTGAAATTCAATTCTGCAGAAAAGTAAAACAAGAGATCACAAGGTGAGATTGAAGCAGAAGTTCTTCAATTCTTCACCCAAGATCCAAAATAAAAAGTAAAGAGTGCTCAAGCAAGAACAAGGAAGAAGAGAGATCAATTCTCCATCCTAATTCTCTAAGAAATTAAAATGCAAGTCAAAAGGAAAATTCCAAAATGAAGTCTAAAGATTCTAAAAGAATAAAAGGTAAAAAAAAAAGGTTCTCTTTACATTAAACTAGCTCCTATTTATACACTTTCTTTTCTTGGATTTTTGGATTTGGATGGGCTTTTGATTTGGTGAAGAAATGAATTAAGTTGGATTTTTAATTGAATTTCAGCCCATGAAGAATGTGGTTCCAGGAGGATGCTCAGCTCACAAGTTGAGCTGAGCATTGAGGCCTTGTGTTGATTCCTTTGCACCGTGTCTTCCCTGGCCCGTGTCAAATGCTCACTTTGTGAGCTGAGCATTGGCTTCCAAGGGGAGGTCCTTATTGGTTCTAAACTCGCTGAATGCATGCGCTGGAGGTTTTCTTGTGGTGCCTTGCTCCTTGCTTCCTTGAGGTGTTGAGTTCGAATCCTGGAGGTGGCATTTTGCTAATTTTTGGCTTGTTTTCCTTTGGAGTAGCACTTCCCCCCTCCCCTTAGGTCATGGGTTCAAGCCTTGGAGCATGCACTTTGCAACTTATTTTCTTTGAATTATTCTTCAATGCTTTCGACAATGCTCACTTGGTGAGCTGAGCATTGTTTTTCTTTTCTTTGTTTCTTGGCTTCCTATTGTGCTCAGCTCACAAAGTGAGCAGAGCATTGTGCCTTGGTCCCATGGGAGTGAGTGTAGTGCTCACTTAGTGAGCATTGGTGCTCTTGGAGTGAGCTTTAAGGTTTCATGTGCCACACTTCCTCCTTTCTTTGCCACACTTTCTTTATTGAGCCACACTTTTTAGGCCACGTTTTCTTCTTTTCTTCACCTACAATTAATCAAAACAACCAATCAAAGTATCACCAAATTCACAAGGTTTATAAATCATTAAAATGCAATTAAATTTAGCCTAAACCTCATGATTTAGCATCAATTATATGGTGGTTGTTTGATTCAAGGAAACCATGCATTTCCATTCCAAATTACTTACTTAGAATGCAAGAAAGTGCATAAAACCTAATAAAAACAAAGAAAAAGGCTAGTGAAACTAGGCTAAGATGACTTGTAATCACAACACCAAACTTAAAACTTGCTTGTCCCCAAGCAAGAAAAGAATTATGCTCAAAGGTTCTTTCAATCAGAATGGATTTAAAGAATAACATGTGCAATCATGTGAGTGAAGTGATTAAGTGACAATGGGGTGAACTCTAAATTATATGCTCATGCAAGGATTTCAGTGCTTACTAGTCCCCACATCTTGGAAGTCTTAGGTCTTAGAACTTTCATCCAAATGGCATCATGGAGATCTCTCTATAGGTAATCACCTTGAAGCAGCTTATATTTTTATGTGCTTTGGCCTTGACTCTAAGTGTCATGTCTCAAAGCGGCTCTTTAGATAAGCTTTCAATCAATACTCCTAAACCAGTTGGTTTTAAGGTATTAGGTGTTAAAGCACCCCTGAGGATTTACTTGCTCAAGCCTCTCTCTTTGACACAATTCGACCACAAGAATTTACTAGAATAATAACTCTTTGAGTTCTTGTTTCTTTCTTCTTTTCTGCCCAGTAATTGATGCTCAGAGCCTTGGGCCATGTTCTTTCATTTTTGTGTTTTCTTTCTTTTGTTTGCTGCCTCTTGGATCAATAAATGTTTGAGAATCTCCACAATACTTCTTTGAACTCTATGTCCTACCTATGAGCTCCCATGCAAGTTTTCATAAGCATGCAACCTTAATGCATAATCACACAACTAGAACCACCACTTCTCCTAATCTTTTACTTGCCTCAAAATTGTTTAATTCCTCAATCCTTCTTTTCAAAGAACTGTTATGTGATGCCTTCTTGAGAAATTGAGTGCAAGCAAGTTTGGAGAGTATAGGGTTGTGATGATTCAAGCATCTCAATTATTGAATTACAGAAAAATTATACTATGCAGACAGACAGGGGTACAATATCACTTTCAATCACAGCAATATCTGATGTAAAATAATCACTTAATAATACAACCTTTTGGAGTTTACTTGCTTTCCTCGTCCTCATCATCATCATCATTGTTGGTCTTTACATTCTTCTTTCATCTCTTTGGTTGATGATGCTTAATCCTTCCAAAAACTTGTATGATACTCTGCAATGATATTAAAAGTTGCTTGTTCCCCAAGCACTTGAAAAATGGTTAGCATGCATGTATGTTTGTAGACTTCTGAACTTAGATTGGTGTGTGAATACCAAACTTAGTTCCTTGCCTTATATAGCAGTTTGTACATATACAGAAAACCACATGTGCTCTTAGTAAGAAAACATACTATAAACTAGAAAAGCAAGCTATGAACTAGAAAACAGACTTCGAACTAAAAACTAAACGATTGTTAAGTAGCTTCTCTGGTGTTTTGGAGCTGGCACTGATTATGCAGAAGGTGAAAATGTGTTTTCAAATGAGATTTTTGGTGGAACACCAAACTTAGCATCCTTCACTCTTCCTCAAATTATTTTGGTGTGAAACACCAAACTTAGCTCCTTGCACTAAAGATAAAACTACTCTACATTTTTATTGAAATAGCTATGAAAAGAGAACTACCTCAGGTTGGGTTGCCTCCCAACAAGCGCTTCTTTATTGTCACTAGCTTGACATCTTGTTCTTTGATCATGGAGGCTGAAAATCATAGTGCCTTAGCTTTTCTCTTCTTACCGTGAACTTCCTTCCGGTCTCCTCCATTTCTTGGTGCTCTTCTTCAGAAATTCCAGAGGTAGAGAACTCTCTCCTGGTTTATGTCATACAACCAAAACAGCAAAGATACACAGAACACTCTGTAGCTTGAGTGCAGTGAGAGTAAGTAGAGACAAAGTCTCAAACAGTTAGTGTGCAAGATAGAAATAAAAGAAATAGAAAAGAAAAAGTGCTTGATCTAAATCACCACCTCACTTAATCATTGTCAACCTAATCAATCACCGGCAACGGCGCCAAAAACTTGATGTGTGGAAAACGATCCAACACAAAACTCACCGGCAAGTGTACCGGGTCGCATCAAGTAATATAACTCACATGAGTGAGGTCGATCCCACAGGGATTGAAGGATTGAGCAATTTTAGTTGAGTGGTTGATTTAGTCAAGCGAATCAAGTATTGGTTGAGTGGTTTATCATTAACAAAAGCTAAATTGCTTGGGATGTAAAGGGAGAAGAGAATATTGCAGTAAATCAAAGAGCAAGAAAGTAAAGAGACTGAATCTTAAATTGCAAGTAATGTAAATAACTGAAGCATAAAGTGCAAGAAACGTAAATTGCTTGAATCATAAAAGGAATTGGGAGTTGGGATTGAAGAATTTAAACAAGCAAAGGTAAATTGCAACAAATAGAAGAGTAGATGATTGATTAAATTGAAATAGATCTCAACAGAAAAAGTAAAAATGCTTTGAAGATCTAAAAACAGAAAATGAGCGATGCTTAATTTGCAGCAATTTAAAAGAGGATTGAAGATCTCAGGAGTGAAAGAGACTAGATAACAAGTCTAGATCTCAAATTCTTCCCTGATCCAACAAGAACAATTGCAAAAGAAATGAAGGAAAGTAAATTGCAGAAAGAGTAGAAGATGAAGCAGTAAATAGAGATTGAAATTCAATTCTACAGAAAAGTAAAACAAGAGATCACAAGGTGAGATTGAAACAGAAGTTCTTCAATTCTTCACCCAAGATCCAAAATAAAAAGTAAAGAGTGCTCAAGCAAGAACAAGGAAGAAGAGAGATCAATTCTCCTTCCTAATTCTCTAAGAAATTAAAATGCAAGTCAAAAGGAAAATTCCAAAATGAAGTCTAAAGATTCTAAAAGAATAAAAGGTAAAAAAAAAGGTTCTCTTTACATCAAACTAGCTCCTATTTATACACTTTCTATTCTTGGATTTTGGGAGTTGGATGGGCTTTTGATTTGGTGAAGAAATGAATTAAGTTGGATTTTTAATTGAATTTCAGCCCATGAAGAATGTGGTTCCAGGAGGATGCTCAGCTCACAAGTTGAGCTGAGCATTGAGGCCTTGTGTTGATTCCTTTGCACTGTGCCAAGCATCAGGGGAATGCTCAGCTCAACTTGTGAGCTGAGCATTGGTGCCTTGGTGCGCTGCCCTTGGACCGTGCCAAATTTGGTGCGCTTCACTCCTTCCTGGCCGTGCCAAGATGTGCCTCCTTGCACCAAGAAGTAGCGCTCTGCTCACTAAGTGAGCTGAGCATTGGCGCTCACAAGGAGAGGTCCTTGGTTCGAAACTTGCTGAATGCATGCGCTGGAGGTTTTCTTGTGGTGCCTTGCTCCTTGCTTCCTTGAGGTGTTGAGTTCGAATCCTGGAGGTGGCATTTTGCTAATTTTTGGCTTGTTTTCCTTTGGAGTAGCACTTCCCCCCTCCCCTTAGGGCATGGGTTCAAGCCTTGGAGCATGCACTTTGCAACTTATTTTCTTTGAATTATTCTTCAATGCTTTCGATAATGCTCACTTGGTGAGCTGAGCATTGTTTTTCTTTTCCTTGTTTCTTGGCTTCCTATTGTGCTCAGCTCACAAAGTGAGCAAAGCATTGTGCCTTGGTCCCATGGGAGTGAGTGTAGTGCTCACTTAGTGAGCATTGGTGCTCTTGGAGTGAGCTTCAAGGTTTCATGTGCCACACTTCCTCCTTTCTTTGCCACACTTTCTTTATTGAGCCACACTTTTTAGGCCACATTTTCTTCTTTTCTTCACCTACAATTAATCAAAACAACCAATCAAAGTATCACCAAATTCACAAGGTTTATAAATCATTAAAATGCAATTAAATTTAGCCTAAACCTCATGATTTAGCATCAATTATATGGTGGTTGTTTGATTCAAGGAAACCATGCATTTCTATTCCAAATTACTTACTTAGAATGCAAGAAAGTGCATAAAACCTAATAAAAACAAAGAAAAAGGCTAGTGAAACTAGGCTAAGATAACTTGTCATCAGAGACTACACACTTGTCTTCAAGGGGAGTATCTTTGGAAGTGTTGCCATGCAACATTGGGAGTTGGATAGCCTTGGAGACCAAACCAAGACCCTCATAAAAGGGGTGATCCTCGTGCTCATCCAATGGCAAATCCCAAACGTCCGTTATTAAAATAACACTATCAATCCACACCTTTCAAACACCCATCATCCCTCTATATAAATGATCCCCATTCTACAACCTCTCCGTACACACTTGTTATTCTCATTCATCTCCCTTTCTTCTCTTGAACACACACACTTCATCCTCCACCAAAAGTTTGATACACACCCTCCTAGCCACATCTTGTGAGCCGTAAACATACCAACCATCACTCATGGCTTCATCTAGCTCTAAAAGGAGAAGAGGGAAGGAGCCTATGGAGCAGCCTCCTTCCGATGGTGGGAGATTCAAGACCACCTTCCATGAGCTCCAATATGAACAGATCAAAAACAAGAAAATCTTGCCAGGATTGACATTCCAGTTCAACGAGGATGAGTGCCCAAAGATCAGAGAGAAGATTACACATAGGGGTTGGCAAAAGCTCACCAACCTAGAGACAAAGATAAATACAAACCTCATCAAGGAGTTCTATGCAAATGCGGCCAGAAAAGACAGTACTAGGGCCCCCACCTTCAAAAGTTACGTAAGAGGAACAGAGGTGGACTTCAGCCCCAATGCTATAACAAGGACTCTTCAGCTGAAATCGCCACATTTCAATGAACTCAGTTATCAAGTAAGAATAAGCAATGCCCCAGACGAAGATGAACTTTAAGAAATCATGAATGATATGTGTGTTATAGGGTCTGATTGGGAAAGGTACTAAGACAAGAGGCTGCGGTTCATTAGGAGAGGAGACCTCATTCCGGAAGCCAAGGGATGGTTTGAGCTCGTAAGGAGGTCTATCCTTCCAGCCGCAAAGAATTCTGAGGTCAATATTGCTCGAGCTACCATGGTACATTGCTTAGTAAAGGGTGGAAGCATCAATGTGCATGAAATTATAGCTGAAGGGATCCAGGATTCAGCCGAGAAGAATGATCTGGGTGTTAGACTTTGGTACCCCAGCACCATCCTGAGACTATGCATGAAAGCCAAGGTGGTATTCGAAGACAAAAATCCACAATGGGTAAATCCTGGGAGGTTAGTCACGCTTCAACGCATAAACTATGTGACACCCGCTCAACAGCAAAGGAGGCCTCAGATAAGGAAAAGAACTGCACCAGAAGAGCCCCACCAAGAAGAACCTCACCAAGAAGAACACCAACAAACAGAGTACCAGCAAGAAGGACAATATGATCCAACCAATATAAATCTGTTTCACATTAAGGAAGCCATTGAGTATATGGCAAGTAACTATATGGAGGGACAAGAACAATAACTACATGTCCAAGCTCAAAGGATGGATCGTCAAGAAGAACTACTCTCTAGTTGGATGGATCAACAAAGAGAGTGGCAGTAACAGCAAATGGAGTTGCAACAGGAGCATTACTCCCAGCTCACCCAAGCCATCAATCAAGTGTCCAAAAGGCAAGAGAGTTAGGACAAACACCTTCAAGAACTCAACCAACGCCAGATAGCCCAGATGAAAGCATTCAACAAATTCATTATGCTCAACGAAGGAAGGCAACTGCATCGAGAAGAATTTAGCATAAACACTCAGGCCAAGTTAACTTATATGACTGGGCATATTCATAACTTGCACCCTGCCATTCCAAGTTATGAGGCAGTTCGCAAGGACTTAACAGAACAAGAAGAGGGAAAGGTGAAATAGCAAAAGGAAGCATTAAAGAAGAAGATGGAGGATGCTGGTTTCAGGAAAAAGCTGATCGGGAAGCGCAAAGGAAATGGGGACTCAAGCAATCAAGGAGGACCCCAAGACAAAGGGACATGAGCATACCAATAAGTGAAAGGTGGTGGAGTTCCCTCTTTGTTTTATCTTTTTCAAAGCTTTAAATAAGGAAAATCATGTATGAAATAGAACATGCTTCTATAGTAGTTTAGGAATTTTCAATTATGCTTTAAAATTTTGTTGCTTAGGTCCATGCTCACTAGTCTAATGTCCCTATTGTTCATAGTCATCTTGCTTATATGTATGCTTGTCCTTTAAGCCAATCAAAAAGAAATTGTTATGAAAAGAACAAGAGTGGAGTTATATTGTAAAGTGAATTTTGAATGTTTGTGGTAGGGTGATTAATTAGCTAAGTTGGTTCACCAACAAGGTAGAAAGGCAATTATCTATCTTGAATCCTATGCTTGAAACACATCCTATGAGAATAACCAAATAAGGAAATCCCAATAAGAAAAGAGAAAGAGCAATAAAAGTGAAAAGGAAAGAAAAACAATGAGAAATAATGCTAGGTACTAATGGTTTGAATATTGAGGCATGTGTCTGTGGTGTTCATGTGCAAAGGATATGCTTGGATGAATAAGCTCTTAGGGGTGCCTCATCACCTGGTAACTTGGGTTAACTAATCCGGGATTATCAGCTAAAAATCCACTCTCAAGAGCAACCTTTGCTACAGAGCACTTAGCAACCCAAAGAGGTGCTGGACACCAAGGTCTCAAGAAAGAAAAATAACAAACTATGTGCCTGTGGTGTGTATATATGGGGGAAAGAGACTTGAGGGAGTAAGTCCTCAGGGGTGTCTTAACACCTAGCACCTTGAACCAACTGGTTTGGGAGTGTTGGCTAAAAGCTTAACTTAAAGAGTCGCCCTCTTGCAAAGCACTTAGCCTAAAAAGAAATGCAATAAATCATGGAAGGGAAAGAAGGATCAATAATTAGGAAGTCTCAAAGGATGCAATCAAACAAGTGTTCAAGGGCATGATAAAGGCCTGAAACCTAGCAAAGGAATGAACCTAAGTTGCTATGCATGAAACCCCATAAACCAGGAATTTTACTTTTATTTTGTTCACCTTGTCTCTTTCATTCATTCTTCTTATGTTTTAGTACTTGCTTAGGGACAAGCAAGCTTTAAGTTTGGTGTTGTGATGCCAGGGCATCTAGGCCAGTTTCATTGACCTTTTCTTTACTGTTTTAGGGTAGTTTCATGCATTTTCTTAGTGAATAAGGTAAGTTTTGGATGAAAATACACTTACACCTTGATTCAAGCAACAATTGTGAATTTTACATGATTTCATGAGGATTTTGCAAGGATTGAATGACAAATTGATGATGCATAATCTCATGACTTGGGCTAGAGCTTTGATGCACTTTATTTGCTTAATTTCAAGACAAAGGAAGCAAGAAAGAACCACGTTAGTAGCCACGTTAATCTAATTAACGTGACCACTAACGTGGAATGGGAATGAGCTTGCAACGTTAATGAGAAAGGTGGTCGACAATAACGCTTGCGAAGCCATCATAAACCCACGTTAATTACCATGTTAATTACATTAATGTGGTAGTTAACGTGGAGATAAAGGGAGCTCCAGCGTTAGTGGTAAACGTGAACATTACTAACGCTACAAAGTGGCAATTGGCCACGTTAAGAGTCACGTTAACTTAGTTAACGTGAACTCTAACGTGGAAGGTAAGACAATGCCAACGTTAGTGACACTCACCTTTGTCACTAACGTTGGATCAAGCTAGTATTGCCCATGTTAGTGGTCACATTAAGACCACTAACGTGAAAGTTAACGTGGAGTTAAGATTAATGAGCCAACGTTAGTGACACTCACCTTTGTCACTAACGTTGAAGGTGGCATTCACTACCACGTTAGTGGCCACGTTAACCTAGTTAACGTGAACTCTAACGTGGGGAGGAGGGGCATTTGGAGCGTTAGTGACAAAGGTAAGTGTCACTAATGCTCTCGAAAATAGGCATGCCCACGTTAAGAGTCACGTTAGTTATACTAACGTGAACTAAAAGGTGATTCCCAATAACGCTTGCAAAGGATCATAAGGCAACGTTAATGGTCACGTTAGTGCCACTAACGTTGAAGTTAATGTGGACTATATGAGGTTGGAACGTTAGTGAAAAAGGTGATTGCCACTAACGTTCTCGAACCCACATTCTCACTTAACGTTAACATCACTGACGCCCATGCCTAACTCACACTTTTTTGCAAGATGAGCCCACTAAAGATTATAACTGCTTCAACTCAAGATCTAAGGCCCACATCCAAGAGTTGAAGAACTCACTAGAAGATCAAGAAGAGTAGTATATATAGGAGTAGTTTTGAACTATAGAGAAGCTTGGCACTTTGGAGAACTACCCTCTGTATTTTTACTTTTCTGCATTTTTCTAGCTAAGCATGTATTCTTTTCTGCCATTTACCATTTACAGAGCTATGAACAAGTAAACCCCTTTCATTGGGTTAGAGAGCTCTCTTGTAATTTGATGGATCAATTATAGTTTTCATTCCTCTTCTTCTTTCTTTTCTCTTGATTTACTAGAAAGCTTTCGATCTTAATTCAATTGGTTAGTTGTCTTGGAAAAGAAACTCTCCATAATTGGATCTCTTCTGAGCCTTGGAAAAGTGATGAGGAGATCATGCTAGAAGTGCTTTCTCATGTTGGACCAAATTGGGATTTGGGTAGATATAGTGACATGTAATCCTCCCAACACTTTGATTTGGAAATACATGTGGTATAATCAGTGACCACACTTCATCTCTTTCCATGAGCAATTAAATCAAGGAATTGGGCAATTGTTCAAGCTTAGAGAGATTGGGTTGCCAAGGAATTGGAACCCAATCACTTAAGATTGCCAAGGAGATCAACAGATGCTTTGATTGAGGAAGAGATGAAAATGAATTTGATCCAGAGAATACAACATCTCCTGAGCCCAATGAATTCCCCATCTCTGATCTTACCCATTCTCTTTACTTTCTGCCATTTATTTCCATGTTCATCTCCCCGATTCTCCATTTAAGATTCTGCACTTTATTTCCTGCAATTTACTTTCCCGGCATTTAATTTCCTGCAACATCAACTACATTCTGTTTAGCTCAACTAGCATATTCTTCCAACTAAAGTTGCTTGACCAATCAATCTCTGTGGGATTCGACCTCATTCTATTGTGAGTTTTTACTTGACGACAATTCGGTATACTTGCCGAAGGGAAATTTGTTGAGAGACAAGTTTTCATGCATCAGTCCACCAGTGTTCGGTGTAGATTGGCATTGGCCAACATGATAGTGATGACCATGGGATTGTCATGTCCTATGATGAAGCCAGTTGCGTCGTCTTTAGTAAAGGTGATAGCAGGGAGGTCGGGTACCTCTTCTCCTCCAACGTGGTATACTTCTTTGAGGTGTCTTTTGTGAGATGATTTGGAGATTTCTCCTCCCGAAAATCCCTCATGTATCATGTGAACATGCCTCTCCGGGGTACGAGATGATCGTTCTGAGCGGCCAACCTCTTCATCTCTTCTTCTTTTTCTGGGCTCATCTGTCTTACTGGTTAGGTACCGATCTAGTCTCCCCTTCCTTACCAATTTCTCTAAGACATTTTTCAAGTTGAAGCACTCGTTGGTGGGATGTCCATAGATTCGATGGTATTCGTAATATTTCGTCCGGTTTCCTCCTCCCTTTTTGCTTTTGAGTGGACAGGGTAGTTGAATCTTCTCCGTGTGGCATACATCTCTATAAACTTCCACAAGAGACACCCAGGGAGGGGTGTAATTGTGGAATTTCTTAATCTTTTCTCCATGTGGATCATCTTTTTTCTTAGAATCTTTGTCTTTATCTCGAGAGGAGTTGGAGAATCCGGATTTTGGGGTTTTCCCTAGTCGAGAGTTTTCCTCCATGTTGATGTATTTTTTTGCTCGTTCTTGTACTTCATTCAGAAATTTGGGATGTTTCTTTGATATGGATTGACTAAAAGGTTCCTCTTGTAGGCCATTGATGAGACCCATAATAGCTGCTTCGGTTGGCAGACTCTGAATGTCCAGACATGCTTTGTTGAATCTTTTCATGTAGCTACGAAGACTTTCCCGATCTCTTTGCTTGATCCCTAGTAGACTTGGGGCGTGTTTTATTTTGTCCTTCTGGATGGAAAATCTGGCTAGAAACTTTTCGGCTAAGTCGTCAAAGCTTGAAATAGACCTGTGGGGCAGATTGTCAAACCATTTAATTACTGCTTTTGTTAAGGTAGTCGGGAAAGCTTTACATCGAGTGGCATCTGAGGCGTCGGTGAGATACATTCTGCCTCAAAAATTGCTAAGATGATCGCCGAGATCTAATGTGCCATCATATAAAGTCATATCGGGAGGTTTGAAGTTTTTTGGGATTTTGTCCTTCATGATCTCTTTGGTGAATGTGTCTTGATCCTTATGGGAATTATCCTCGTGACTAGATCGAGTTATTTTAATTTTGAGATCAGCTTCGAGATTTTAGAGCTTGTCTTCTAATTCGCAGCGTCGCCTAACTTCTCTTCGTAGGTCTTTCTCGGCTTCCCGGTGATATTTGACCTCTTTTTTGAGTTGTTTTAGGTGATCCTGAAGTGCTTCCATAGGTCCTGTGCTTGGGGAGTCTTTGTCTTTGTTAGGTTGAGAAGTATCGTCTAGTGTAACCTCCACGTTCTTGTGTTGTATTCTATTCTCCACATCAGAGTCGTGGTCGTTATTCAGGTTATCCGCCATGATGATGGGATGACTTCCAAGTCCCCGGCAACGGCGCCAATGTTTCGAGGGTTACCTGAAACTGTAGGTCGATCTCGGACGAGATCTTCTGTACTGATCAGAGATGACGGGTCCGGCTTGTGCATGGCTGCTGAAGCTATCACGTCCGACTTGTTGGACTGGAAATGCTGCTGATCCTTTGTCACCGAAGGGCGGTGGTACTTGCAAGGGACTCCGATGCTTCAGTTAGCAAGGGTATTGAGCAAGTTTTATGTAGAATCAGAGTATGAGTTATACCTGGGTGCTCCAGTGTATTTATAATATTGTAGAGTGATCTTTTCTAGGGATAAGATAGTTATCTTATCTTATCTTTAAGGGGACCTCCCTTATCTCTATAGGCTTGGGCTGCCTTTGGATTCGGGTCGTGTTCCTCTGTTTGGCCCTTTTTGGGCTTTCCTAGTGATTTGGTCGAGCTCTTGAAGAAGAGGTCGGATAGTCCTGACCTGAAGAGGTCGATCGAGGTATCGTCAAATAACCTGGGTTGGATAGCTCGACCCAGAGTATGAAAAGTGACATATAATCCACCCACTACTTAGACTTATGATGATGTGTGGTATAATCAGGGACCAAGCATATCTCTCTTTATGAGCAATTAGACTAAGGAATTGGTTGATTATCAAGATTTGAGAGAATGAGTCACCAAGGCTGCGTTTGTTTACAGAGACAGGACATTAAGACATGGACACAGAGACACAAAATTATGTTTGGCGGAGGAGACATGGACAGAGACAGTGTGTCCAGAGACACTGAATTAGTGCATTTTGTGTCCATCCTGACAGGAAGGACACAAGGACACTAACAAGGCACACAACTTATTTTTCATTCTTTTTTCATTATTTTTTAATTTTTTATAATTATATTTTTTATTATTATATTTTTCATCTCAAACTTTTTTAATGAAAAAAATGAGAATAAATTAGATTTTCATAATTTGTTCTAGTTTATCACCAAACAGAATACAAGAACACAAAATTTTGTGTCTCTGTCCATCAGTGTCTTGTCTTGTTCTGTTCTCAGTGTCTTGTCCTGTCCTAATCTCAGAAATAAACATAGCCCAAGGGATTGGGGCTCAATCAATCATGATTGCTATTCAAACCCTGGGTCGAACTGTCCGACCCGGGATGTTTAAACAACAGGTCAACCGACCTCTTCAGGTCAGGGCTATCCGACCTCTCCTAAAAAAGCTCGGACAAATTGCCAGGAAAGCCCAAAAAGGGCCCAAACAGAGGAGCACGACCCAAATCCAAAGGCATTCCAAGCCTATAGAGATAAGGGCGGTTCCCTTGAAGATAAGATGACTTCGCTCAGAAATAAGATAAGATAAGATAACTATATCTTATCTCCAGAAAGAACACTCCGCACTATTATAAATACACTGGAGCACCCAGGTATAACTCATACTCTGATTCTACATAAAACCTGCTTAATACCCTTGCTAACTTAAGTATCGAAATCCCTTGCAAGTACCACCACCCTCCAGTTATAAAGTATCAGCAGTATTGCTAGTCCAACAAGTCAGACACGACAGCTCTGGCCGCCACGCACAAGCCAGACCCGTCATCTCCGATCAGTACAGAAGATCTCGTCCGAGATCGACCTACAGTTTCAGGTAACCCTCGGAACATTGACACTGCCTATAAGATGACCTTGAAGTTCGGCATAATTAGCTTGGACAGACTCCAAGCTCTCTCTGAGACCCATCATCTCCCTATAAGTGGTGACATAGCTCTCCTTATGCTTCAACGCCGTAACCTCAGCCAACTTTGCAGAGGCCGCCAAAGCAATAGCTCTAGTCTTTTCACCCTCCAACTCTTTTTCCAGCTTGGCCACTTTCACCTCGAGCTCCTCCTTCAAACCCTTGATCCGGTCAAACTCAGGCTTGGCCTCCTCCATAAAAGCCTTTATTGCATGGATAAAAAGATCTTGGGGGTCCGATATAAAGCTGCTCCAATATGAGCCATCTTGATACTGCTCCAAGTAATAAAATCCAAATGACGAAGAAGAGAGACATCGTCAGTAGGCATAATACCATAAGGGGTAATCTGCTGGTCGACGAAGCCAACAGCATCAAAATCAGGAGCATCTAGATTGAAGGGCTCAACAGTCCGAGGTCTTTTTGAAGGAGGAAGGGCTGTAGAAGAAGAGGTAGCAACAGAAGCCTGGGGAGGATCGAGCACACGAACCCGAGGGGTAGGAATCATTCTCCTCGGTCCAGGAGAGCTCAGCACAGGTAGTTTTTGAGAAACATGAGAAGAGCCTTCCCCAGTCACTCTGGTCGAGATGTTTTGGGCCGCGGTAGCCTTCCTCGCCTTTTTAAAAGCTTTCATGGAGTCATTATTCTTGGCCATCTCTAAAAAACAAAATCAACCATAGAAGTAGGTTACAAACTGGAAAGAGAAGGAAGCAAGGTAAAAACGGAGCAAATAAGTCGGCCAATACCCAACACAGTTCGGACTAGGGAGGGGTCCCCCAAAAACCTCTTGGTGTCAAGATGGGGAGGTTCCCCCCAGATATCTTCTAAAATATTTACAAAAGCCTGCTCGACCTCGTCAAGCATCTCCTACGTGTATATAGACACCACAACGTTTTTTTGCCAGCACAAGGGGAAGGCAAGTTCATTATTCGCTTCTAAGAAAAATGGTTGAGCTCCCTCAATAGCTCAGACCTTAAAAAAGTAATTCTTAATGTCCCTAAAGGACTCGTCATACATAGCAAACACTTTGTGTCCTTGGGCAGATCGAAAGGAATCTAAGAGGCTTTTTTTCGAGGAAATCCCGGGCTTAGTCAAAATAAAAGGATAAAAAAAGAGAGTCTGAAAAGGTGTGACGTCCAGCTCTTGGCAAAGCAACTGAAAAATCTTAATAAAACCCCAGGAGATCGAATGGAGTTGGGATGGAGCTACGTTACACGACCACAACAAGTCGGTCTCAAAGGAAGTGAAAGGAAAAGTAATATTCAACTAGCTGAAAAAATAGTCATAAGCATAAAAGAAGGGGCGTTCCCTCGGGGTCAAAGCAGGAAAGCAAACCCTCTCATCAGAATCAGGCGCTACCAATTCATAGTTCTTTTCCTGATTTCTATTCTTACAGTGTCGGTAATGTTTTCTAAGCTTTGTACAAAACTCAGTATTTACCACAGAAACACACATCAACACAAGGGAGTCCAACCAGTCGAACATCCCCTTAGGAACCTTAGAAGACGTCTCAACAATATTTTTGTGAGAAGATGTGGCCAACTAGTCCTACAACAAGAAAAACAGAATGGATTACTAACAACTCAGGCGAAATCAAAACAGCTCGGATAAAACATGACTCATAACAAATGTAAAATAGCAAAAGGAAGACCCAAAGACACACATCAAGGCCCAAGGGCATCCTTTGGAGGCAGAGATAAAAGTAAGGACTTAGGAAAAATCTACAAGGCTACACCCCAACAAAACTCTCAGCAAAGAAAAACAATCCTCCCCCAACCAAGTAACGACATGAGAAGAAAATCAAAATAAGCCATTAGAAAATCGTTATCATTCAAAAAAAAACTACCAACATGGCGAGAGTCATCAAAAGGAGAAATCTTTCGAAAAAAGCAAAAGACTCAATAACAACATACAGTTCATATCAGAAAACACAAACCAGAAAGCAATAACAGCACGCAGAAACCCTAAATGCAGAAGGACCATTTTAAATATTAAGATACTCCTAGAGCAGTAACGAGCAGATGTACCATGATGACTTGCATCATCTACCCTTCTTTCTTGCATAAAGAAGACCATAAAAGAGCACAAATCTTATTTGATCAGTATAATTCATGCATTATTTGATGAATATTATGGTACACTACTTTGAGATGAGTTATGCTGAATTACAGGTTAAAAAGGTATCAAAAATGGGTAGAAGACAAGCAAGAAGCTGGGCGTGTGAAACTGGCATGCCACTTGAGGGCAAACGCCACAAAAAAATACTGGCATGGCACGCCAGGAACTAAGCGTGGCACGCCAGTACTAAATTCCAGAAGGTAGATCTAAGCATGCATGTAGGCGTGGCACGCCAAGGACTGGCGTGACACGCTAGTAATAGATTCCAGAGAGCAAAGAAAGAGGAGACACAAGATGGGCGTGGCACGCTAGGCTGCGCGTGGCACGCCGGATCCATCAACTACTATAGGCGTGCCACTTGGAGCCGAAGGCATGGCACGCCAGCTCCAGAAAGCCACTTTGGCATGCAACTTGAAAAACCAGGCGTGGCACGCCAAGCTTGAAGAGTGAACAAATACCTGGGCGTGCCACTTTAAGTCGAAGGCGTGGCACGCGAACCTCTCAACCTCACTTAGGCGTGCCACTTGAGCAACCGGGCGTGGCACACCAATGCACGAGACAACACAAGCAAGAACTGGCGTGCCACTTGGTGTCGAAGGCGTGGCACGCCAATTTCAAAAGGGTCACTTTGGCGTGCCACTTGAAGGTCAAGGCGTGGCACGCCAACCTCTAGAACAAGACAAGATCATGGGCGTGGCACGCCAACCTGCAGGCATGGCATGCTGGTATAACTTTCCAGAGAGGGTGGAAGAGGCCAATTACATGGGGCGTGCCACTTGAGCTCGAAGGCGTGGCACGCCATTCACTGTTACTCACTTAGGCGTGCCACTTGAAGCAACAAGGCATGGCACGCCAGTGTCATCCAGAGGCAGAGAAGCATTAGGGCGTGCCACTTGAGTTCATGGCGTGGCACGCTAGGCAGAGGGGTCATTCACCTAACAAGGGCGTGGCACGCCAACCTTTAGGCGTGGCACGCCAGTTCAATTTTCCAGAAGCAAGGAAAGTGGAGAAATCAAAAGGTGTGCCACTTAAGCTCCAAGGCTTGGCACGCCAACACAAGAATTCCACTTCGGTGTGCCACTTGAGTTCAAAGGCGTGGCACGCCAAGGTTGAAAGAGGGACGAGCGTGCCACTTAAGGGATTGAGTGTGGCATGCCAAGCCTATCTAAAAGGCACGTGACAGGTCTGATAAGCGACAGCCACACGCCAGCTAAGGGGTCACGTTTATTAAGTGCTTTCTTTCCCTCCAAAATGTAATTTTCCTTTTCACTTTTGTAATTCTTTTATTTTACTAGGAGTAGTATATTTACCCCAAAAGAGTACTGAAGAAGGGGTTAAGCAGTTAGTTCTAGACTCACTTTTACATTCCACTTTTGAGTACTTTCCAAGCTATGAGTAGCTAACTTTCCTCTCATTGAGAGAGGGAGCTCTGTTGTACTTGATGGATTAATAATAGTGAAATTCTTCTTCTCTTCATCTTCTCTTTGATTTGCTAGAAGGAATTTCGTTCTTAATGCTTAGTGTTCAATTATCTTGGGAAAGAGATTGAATACAATTGGATTTCATGGGAACCTTGGGAAAGGAAACATGAACCCATGCTTGAAATCCCTTCTGACATTTGAGTAGATTATGGGTTTTGGTGATGGGATACGTGACATATAATCTCCCCTCTACCTGGATCTACAAAGGTGTATGGTATAATCAGATACCAAGCATATCTCTCTTCATAAGCAATTAGACCAAGGAATTGGCTATTGATCAAGATCTGAGAGATTGAGTCACCAAGGGATTGGAGCTCAATCAATCATGATTGCCAAGAGGTCAGTGAGTTGCATGATCGAAGAAGATCTAAGCTAGATTTGATCCAAGGAGGCAACATCTCCCAATCTCAATGAATTCGCCCATTCTTATCTACCTATTTTTTTATAGTTTCATTTTACTTTCAGCAATTCTCCTATTCCCATTTACATTCAAGTCATTTATGATTCAGCAATTTACATTCTGCAATTTCCATTCCTGCACTTTACTGTTTCTCTTTACATTCTAGTCATTTACATTTATGCCATTTACAATTCTGCACTTCACACTATTATTGATCCGCTTGACTAATTCACCAGTCAATTAAAACTGCTTGGATTTGCCAATCTCTGTGGATACGATCCCACTCCACTGTGGGTTATTACCTGGCGACAATTTTGGTGCGCTTGCCAAAATAACTCATTCACTAAATTTTTAAAAGGGGGTAGTGAATGAGACTTATCATACCACCATACAAAAAGGTTCAAACTTTCCAAATAAGATCAAAACTTTTACCACGAATGGAACAATGTAAGCACGAAGGAAGAACGACGAAAGAAGTAAAAGAAAAAAGAACCAACCTGAAACAAGAGGAAGCGCCGATAAAGTTGAAAGTGAATAGACAAAAATCCGAAATGCCTTTCGGGCAAAGGAAGCCCCAGCAATCACCAATGACGCTACAAAGGGAAGCGTAAAGAAGATTCAGGCAAGGACAGAAAGAACGAAAGAGAAATGGGGAAATTACAGCAAACAAAGAGAAACATAATGGAGAAAGCTTTGGGTGTAATTCAAAATGAAATAAAGAAATGGGGAAAAGCAGCAAAAGGAAGAATTAATGGGTAATTAAACCCTCGCACGTTCCCAATGCATAGAGACGCGCATTTCAAAAGAACAACGGAACGCATGTTTCAAAAAAAATTAAAAGAAAGAAAACATTCCGCATTCAAAGGGAAACTCTACAAAGAAGAAGTTGACAAATGCTCGAGTTCGTCTTCACCAGAGAAGGATCAAAGTCCTAAAACTAAGGACTCGACCTCAAAAGGAAGACCACGCTCGAGCAGGGGCACTGTTCATACCCTGGGTCGAACTGTCCGACCCGGGATGTTTAAACAACAGGTCAACTGACCTCTTTAAGTCAGGGCTATCCGACCTCTCCTCAAAAAGCTCGGACAAATTACCAGGAAAGCCCAAAAAGGGCCCAAACAGAGGAGCACGACCCAAATCCAAAGGCATTCCAAGCCTATAGAGATAAGGGTGGTTCCCTTGAAGATAAGATGACTTCGCTCAGAGATAATATAAGATAAGATAACTATCTTATCTCCAAAAAGGTCACTCCGTACTATTATGTATACACTGGAGCACCCAGGTATAACTCATACTCTGATTCTACATAAAACCTACTTAATACCCTTGCTAACTTAAGCATCGGAGTCCCTTGCAGGTACCACCACCCTTCGGTGACAAAGGATCAGCAGCATTGCCAGTCCAACAAGTCGGACACGACAGCTCCGGCCGCCATGCACAAGCCGGACCCATCATCTCCGATCAGTACAGAAGATCTCATCAGAGATCGACCTACAGTTTCAGGTAACCCTTGTAATAATTTCCAAGAGGTCAATGAGTTGCATGATTGAAGATGAGATGAGCTGGATTTAATCCAAAGAGAACAACATCTCTTGATCTGAATGAATTCCCCATATTCTTATCTTACCCATTCTTTATAGCTTTCTTTACATTCTGTTAATCCCCATTCCCATTTACAATTAAGTCATTTATGTTTTTGCACTTTACGTTCTTGCTATTTCCCTTTTAGCACTACCAAACTCTGTGGATATGATCCCACTCCACTGTGGGTTATTACTTGACGATAATTTTGGTGCGCTTGCCAAATGAACTAATTCATGGTTTTATATGGGGAGTGAATTCCGTCCATCATTGCCTCCCAACAAGCGCTTCTTTAATGTCATTAGCTTGACGGACAACCCCTTTCAAGGAGGATGATAGTCATAGAGGGATAAATCCCTACTCCTTACTGGAGCTTCCTTCCTGTACTCTCATGGAATAGCATAATACGCTCAAGAGATAGGATCTTGTTCAATACCTAAGGCAGGGTTGGGCTTGCAGTAATATGCTAGTGTCCCTTTTTGTCACTTCCCTCTTCCATGGTGAATACCATGATGGGATAAGTGAATACCACTATCTTCCATGGTGAAAAGCCCTCAGTAGGGATATTTTTGTTTCTCCAGCCCTTTAGGTATCTTCCTTTTGGGGCCTTCCTCCTTGGTGGATAGTGTACATCCAACACCAAACTTACGTTTGATCTTAGGAGGGATTGAATGAGTTCCATCCAAGGGAGGAGGCTTGGATGCTGAATCTTTTATGTAAGTGCCTCCTTTGTCAGGGGGTAATGGAGGTTCAAGAACCTTGAATTTCATCCAATCCTTATGCAAGATAACTTCTTGGATTTCCAGCTTTTCCATTACTATACTTGACCCTAGGTCACACAGAGCCTTCTCGAAGGTCATAATGCCTATGGTGCAAGAAATCAAAAAGAATCCAGGATCTGGAAGCTTCCGAGGTAGCTCTTCTTTAACCAAAGCATAGAGTTCTTTGGTAAACAGTGGAGGTTCTTCCTCCAGAGGCTTTGTACCAAAGAGTTTGGCATTTAGCTTCATAAGAGCTCCTAGGTACCGAGCAATTTACTCTTCCCTAGTTTCTTCATCCTAACTTGAGGATGAGTAGTCATTAGAACTCATACACTATTGAAGTGCATTCAAAGGAACCTCTATGGCCTTTATGATTTCCTTTGGTTCTGGGATAGAGGATTCTTGAGTGGGCTTTATGCACTCAAGGGTATGTTTTCACTGGCATTCAATGCCAACTCTATCAGCTTAATGGGCGTTGAACGCCTAGTAAGGGCTTCTTTACTGGCATTCAATGGCTTTCTAGTCTTTCCAGACTCGGCCTTAGCCTCAGTGGATGATATCAGATTTAAACTTAAGCCAAGATCATACGGCACTTTGTCAAAAACAATCTTTCCACTATTCCATAGGATCTGAAAGCTCTATGAATCTGGCATCTTCCTTGGCAGCTCATGCTGAATTAGGATACTGTACTTCTTAGTAAGTATCTCTTTTTCACCTCCCATTAGGTCCTACTTTTAAAAAAGAATGTCTTTTAGACAGGCCGTATAGGGGGTCTTTTTTCCCAATACCTCTGTAAAAGAGATATTGACTTGCATCCTCTTGGATGCTGCTTGGAGATGAGCCAGTTGCTCATCTTCTGGTTCTGTTTGCATGCCTAGGAGAGATAGCCCCTGAGGTTTATTCACCTCTGCACGGGTGTGCTTACTGGCATTCTCAGGATCCTTCTGGTCCTTGATTGACTTAAGTCCTTCAGTGGCATGCTCCTGAGGTTTGGCCTCTTTGGTGATAATGAGGGCCAAGCATTCTTTTCTAGGATTTACTTCTATGTCTCTGAGAAGAGTGTTAAGGTGTCTCTGCAGTTTCTGAGAAAGATTCCTCTGCATGACTGCATTGCACTCCTTTGTAAGAGCTACTATCACCACTTCTCTCTAATCCTTCTTATGTCTTAAGATGTCCTTCATGAACTTAGCATAAGAAGGTATCTATTCAAGAGCTTCTGCAAAAGGGATCTTGATCTCTAGTGTTCTGAGATGCTCCATAAAGTGGGTAAATTGTTTATCCCTTTCCTCTTGACACAGTTTCTGAGGAAATGGTATCTTAGCCTTGTACTCATCAATCTTTGGTGATGAAGGCCGAATAGCATTTGAGTTGGAAGGGGGTTACTAGCTTGTTTAGGAGGGTTGTTATCAATCAATCACTGACCTCCCTTGCATGGGCGTTCAACGCCCCTGCTGCTATCCCCTTGGGCGTTTGGATGCACAATCTTTGCCCTTTCCTGGTGTGTAACGCTAAGAGGGATACCTTTCGGGGCATTTAAATGCCCAGAGTCCTATTGTACAGAGACCTGGTTATCCTCTATGGACTTTTCATTTTTATTATATTGAGGTTGGGTTTCTAAAGTTTTTCCACTCCTCAGTTGGATAGCCTGGCATTCATCTGTTATCTGCTTAGATAACTGTTACCTTGTTTGACTCAACTGGGCTTTTACATTTCTGTTAGAAGCCTGAGTTTTTCGCAAAGCCTCTTGTAATTCCAGCATTTGCTAGGCAAGAGCATGCAGTTGCTGAGTTAATGGGCCATCCTATTCTAGAGGGTTAGGTTCATCAACTACTGTCGTAACCTCTCCTTTTATAGAGATCTCAGGAGATAAGTACATATGCTAATTAGTGGCAACTGTCTCAATAAGCTCTTGAGCCTCCCCTATGGTCTTTTTCATATGTATGGAACCACCAGCAAAGTGGTACAAAGATATTCTGTCCATGTCTGAAAGCCCATAGTAGAAGATGTCTAGCTATACCCATTCTGAAAACATTTCAATGGGACATTTTCTTAGCATCCTCTTATACCTCTCCCAGACATTATAAAGAGATTCACCATCTCCTTGTTTAAAGCCTTGGATGTCCAGTCTCAGCTGGTTCATATTTCTTGGGGAAAAGTACTGGTTTAAAAACTTGTCCACTAACTGTTTTGAAGTTTTTAAACTAGCTTTAGGCTGGTTATCCAACCACCTTTTTGCTTGATCCTTTAAAACAAAAGAAAAGAGCAATAACCTGTAGACCTCTAGGTCAACTCCATCATTGTGTACTGTGTCAGCAATCATTAAGAAATCTGCAAGGAATTCTATCGGTTCTTCTTAAGGAAGCCCAGAATACTGGCAGTTCTGCTACAGTAGAGTAATCAGTTGAGGGTTTAATTCAAAGCTACTAGCTCTGATTTGAAGTATGCTGACACTTCTTCCATAGAAGTCAAAAGTGGGAGTTGTATAAGATCCCAGAGTTCTCTTGAACTCTTCATTCCCACTTTGGTTCACGATTAAGAAAGGCAGAAGATGAAGTAGGAAGAAGATAGAAGGAGTAGAAGAAGAAAGATAAATAGAAGAGGTGAATAAGAATTAAAATATTTTTGTTTTTATTTTATTTATTAAATTAATTTTCAAAAATCAAGTTGAACTAAGTTAAAAAGAATTTAAAATTTAAAAGTTAAATTTTTGAAAATAGAAGAAAGAGAAGGGGAGTTAATTTTCGAAAATTAAGAGAGAATGGAGTTAGTTAGGTGGTTTTGAAAAAGATGAGAGAGAATATAAGATATTAATTAAGAAAAGATAAAAAATAAAAATAAAAATAAAAGATAAGATAAGAAAAGATTTTAATTAAGATAAAATAGAAGATAAGATAAGAAAAAATTTGAAATTTGAAATTAGAAAAAGATAAGATAAGATTTTAAAAAGTTTTGAAAAATATACGATTTAAAAATTAGAAGTTAGAAAAGATAAGATAAGAAACAAAAAAGATAAGATTAGAAAATTGATTTTGAAAAGGATTTAATTTTAAAAATTTGAATTTCAAAAAGATAAGATGAGATTTTTGAATTTTGAAAAAGATATGATAAGATTTGAAAAAGATAGGATTTTTTTTTTGAAAAAGATATGATTTTTATTTTTGAAAATTTTGATTTTTGAAAACATGACAACTAAGATATGATAAGATAAAATTTTGAAAATCAAAATCTGAACATTAGAAAATATTTTTTTATTTTTTGAATTTTACGAAGAAAGAGAAAAACACATAAAAGACACAAGATTTATAATTTTTAGATCTAGCACCCTTGTTTTTTCGAAAAGTTTGGAGGGAAACACAAGCGGACACCAAACTTAAAAATTTTAAGATCAAGACACATACAAGACTCAAGAACTCTTTGAAGAAACATAAGAACTTGAAGAAACATAAGAACAGTTTGAAGAAACATAAGAACACAAGTACACATGAAGAACACCAAACTTAAAGTTTTTAGAAAATCAAACATGAACTTTAGAAAAATACAATGAAAAACAAAAAGAAACATCAAACTTAAAAATTGAAACAAGATTTAAACAAAGAAAAATTTATTTTTGAAAGATTTTTTGAAGGAAAGATTCAAGGGAGCAACTATTCCCAAGAACATAGACACATTCAAAAAATGCAAGGATTTAACAAAGAAAAGAAAAATATTTTTGAAAAACTTTTTAGAATTTTCGAAAATTTGAAGAAGAAGAAAATAAAAATTAAAGACTCAAACAAAATAAAATAAAATAAAATACCTGATCTAATGAGTAAGACAATCTGGCAGTTTGTCCAAACTCAACAATCTCTGGCAACGGCGCCAAAAACATGGTGCGTGCGTAAGCAAAATCCCACACCTTTTCATATGGCAGGCAGTACCAGCAAGTGCACTGGGTCATCCAAGTAATACCTGAGCAAGTCAGGGTCGATCCCACGAGGATTGTGGCTTGAAGCAAGATTATGTTTTATCTTGCAGGTCTTAGTCAGGCGGAATCAGAAGGTTTAAGTTGGATAAACTTTGAATACTTTATATGTCATAAATGCTTGGATGCAATAATGGGAATAGGGTTGAGAGTTGGAGTTGCTTTGTCTTCTGAAGTAACTCTAGTACTACTACTGTCTTCTTTGTTTGTGAGTGATTTCTTCAATTGTAGGCTATATGTGATTGACACTAGTTTGAGCAGCTGCCAATACTCCTTTGGATCTGAACCCCAGGTTTAGTGTGGATCCATCTCTACTTGAGGGTGAAGCGCGTATTCTACTTTATGATCCTACTCAAAATGCCACAGACAAGGTCAGATCTTTCGGATCAGAGAATGCTGTATTTGGGTTCTAGCCTCTACCACAGAGACCCTAATCTCCTCAGAAATTGGCTGAATTGATGTCTCAAAATGTCCCCAACGAAGTCGCGGATTAACTGTCTGAGAGCTGTATATTCAAGCTGTTGTTCCTCACTTTCCGGTGAAAGACATGTTTTGAATCCAAGTAGATGTGGGTGTTTGTCAGGCACGTTCGTCTTAATGTGATGAATAGAGCTAATTGATTAGATCATCCTATTCACCACAATGAAGTACGAATAAATATCTTAGAATTAATCACGCAAGGATCGAAGAAGAAACAATAGTATAGATAGAACTCAACATGGATCCTCCACTCAACCTAGGAGGTTTAGAAACTCATACTAAGGTAGAAAGGAATGGAAAAACGTGAATGATGAGAAAAGTGATGTAAGTTACATAGATTTAATCCCTTAAATACTAAACAAATGACTAGTAAGGGTGAAGCAGTCTATTTAGTGTTAAAATCCACTTCTTGGGCCTACTTGGTGAGTGTTTGGGCTGAGCTTTGATGAGATCCCATGCTATGAGGCTCCTTGGGTGTGGAATGGCAGCTAGGGGGTCCTTTCTGGGCCTTTGGACGTTGAGCTCTACTCTTTGGGCACAGGAAGCTGGCGTTGGACGCCAGTTTTGAGCCTTTTAATCTGAACCAAAGTATAGACTATTATATATTGCCGGTAAGCTCTGGAAGTCAACTTTCCATAGCCGTTAAGATAGTTTCATCTAAACTTCTTTAACTCCAGAAAAGCTCATCAAAATGCAGGCAGGTCAGATCAGGACAGTATCTGTAGTGCTTTCTCTGTCTCTAAATTAAACTTCTGCTCCAACTCCTTAATTTTAGCAAGAAAATAGCTGAAACTATCCAAAAACACAGAAACTCATAGTAGAATCCAAAAATGTGAACTTAACACTAAAACCTGTAAAAACTTAATAAAAACTAAACAAAAACTACTAAAAACTATATGAAAGTGATGTCAAAAAGTATATAAAATATGCGTTGATCACATTCCTGAGCTATATGTCAGATCTCGATTTTCAAAAACTGTGCCAGGTGCTCTTGTGCTTTGTCTAAGTATTTCTTCATGTTGGAGTCTTTTGCTTGATAGAATCTGTTAACTTGTAAGGTTATTTCCTGAGAGCCATTGAACACTGTCAACTTTTCCGCCCTGACCTCTTTAGCCAGCTTCAAGCCAGCAAGTAAGGCTTCATATTCTCTTGATTGTTGGAAGCAGGACACTTGAACCTTAGTGATAGCTCAATCCAAGTTCTTTGATTATTTTCTAGAATGACGCCGGCCCCGCTGCTAGCTTTGTTAGATGATTCATCTACATATAGGATCCATATAGTGGGGTTTACCTGGCTTTCGGTGTATTCGACTGAGAAATTTGCAAAGTATTGAAATTTGATTGCTGTTTGAGTTTCATACTTTAAGTTGAACTGGAACAGTTTTACATCCCACTGTAACATCCGACCTGCCAAATCTGTCTTTTGCAAAATGCCTTTCATTGGTTGATTAGTACAGACTTTTATGGTTTGAGGCTGAAAGTAAGGTTGGAGCCTTTCGAGAGGTAAGAATAAGGGCATATGCAAACTTTTCTATCTTTTGGCAATTCAATTTTGCCCCTTCTAAGGCTTTGCTAACAAAATAGATGGGTTGTTGTCCTTTTTCCTCTTCTCGAACTAGGGCGGAGGCTATAGCTCGACTTGCCACTACTAAGTATAGTATGAGTTCCTCTCCCTTTACAAGGCAGGTAAGCATAGGCGGCTGGCCCAGCAAGGCTTTGAAATCTTGGAAGGCTTGCTCACATTCTTGTGTCCATTCAACCTGCTTCCCCTTTCTCAAAATTGAGTACAAGGGTAGTGATTTTAGTGCTGACCCTGCTAGAAATTTGGATAAAGCTGCTAATCTCCCATTAGCTTGGGATCTACTCCAGGCATGTCGGATGCCTTCTAAGCGAAGAGATCGGAGTTTTCTCTAAGTAGATTAATGAGCTTTGACTTCAACCCTTCCTCCATGTTTGCCCCTATGCTTGTTGTTTTTCGGGAAGATTTTCGATTTGTACTTCTTGTATTTTTCCTTTGGGTTGGGGGGTGTAAATTTTCCCGAGTTCAGATGCCACTAAGTTCAATGGTGTTTGTTTCTTTTTCTCCTAAGCTGCCTTTTAAATTAAGGCTCTCATTGTAACACTTCTGTGCCAACTTTTAATCTCCTTTAATGGTAGCAATTCCCTCTGCAGTGGGGAACTTCATACACAGATGGGGTGTTAAAACAACCGCAGCAAGTCGGTTTAGAGTGGTCCGACCTATCAGGGTATTGTAGGTTGACGCAATGTCAACTACTATCTAACCAATGCTTAGCATCTTCGGTTTGACTCCCTTTCCAAAGGTGGTATACAAAGAGACAAACCTAAGAGGCCGGATCAGAGTGTCTCTTAATCCAAAGAGATTGTCAGGATAGGCTTTAAGTTCCTTCTCTTCTAACCCGAGCTTATCGAAAGTAATTTTGAACAATATGTTTGCCAAGCTACCTTGATCCACTAAAGTCCTATGGAGGTTTGTGTTAGCTAGGATTACTGTTATCACTATTGGATCATCATGACCAGGCATTATTCCATGGGCATTCTCCTTGGTGAATGAAATGGTGGGTAGGTCGTTTCTCGTGCTACTTTCCCTAACATGATATACTTCTTTCAAGTGCCTTTTCGGAATGACATCGAAATCCCCCCGCCAGCGAACCCTCCATTTATCATGTGTATATGCCACTCTGGGGAGAGGGGGATCTGAGGTGGTCATTCTTGCCGTCCTCCTTCTTTGTCATTCTTTCTTTTCCCTCGATCTTCAGACCGCTCAACCAGGTACCAATCCAATCGACCTTCTGGTGCACGAAATTTTGATCATCAACAATGGTGCCAAAACTTGGTAGCGCTCTCAAACGTGAATCACACTTAGTCACAACTCCACACAACTAACCAGCAAGTGCACTGGGTCATCCAAGTAATACCTTACGTGAGTAAGGGTCGATCCCACGGAGATTGTTGGGATAATAAATAAAACAAAAAATAAAGATAGAGTTACTCATGTAATTCAATGGTGGGAATTTCATATAAGTGTGTGGAGGTGCTTGTCCCAGTTGGATCTCTGCTTTCCTACTGTCTTCCTTCAATCTTTCTTATTCCTTTCCATGGTAAGCTGTATGTAGGGCATCATCGTTATCAATGGCTACATCCCATCCTCTCAGTGAAAAAGGTCCAAATGCTCTGTCACGGCACAGCTAATCATCTGTCGGTTCTCGATCAAGTTGGAATAGAATCCCTTGATTCTTTTGCGTTTGTCATCATGCCCAACAATCGTGAGTTTGAAGCTCGTCACAGTCATTCAATCCCGGAATCCTACTCGGAACACCACAGACAAGGTTTAGACTTTCCGGATTCTCATGAATGCCGCCATCAATTCTAGCTTATACCACGAAGATTCTGATTAAGGAATCCAAGAGATATGCGCCCGGTCTAAGGTAGAATGGAAGTGGTTGTCTATCACGCGTTCATATGTGAGAATGATGATGAGTGTCACGGATCATCACATTCATCATGTTGAAGTGCAACGAATATCTTAGAATAAGAACAAGCGGAATTGAATAGAAAATATTAGTAATTGCATTGAAACTTGAGGTACAGCAGAGCTCCACACCATGAATATATGGTGTGTAGAAACTCCACTGTTAAAAATACATAAGTGATGAAGGTCTAGGCATGGCTGAATGGCCAGCCCCCAAACGTGATCAAAAGATCAAAAAATACAATCAAAGACATTGAATACAATAGTAAAAAGTCCTATTTATACTAGACTAGCTACTAGGGTTTACAGAAGTAAGTAATTGATGTAGAAATCCACTTTCGGGGCCCACTTGGTGTGTGCTTGGGCTGAGCTTGAGCTTTACACATAAAGAGGCTTCTTTTGGAGTTGAACGCCAAGTTGTAACGTGTTTTTGGCGTTTAACTCTGGTTCGTGACGTGTTTCTGGCGTTTGACTCCAGAATGCAGCCTGGAACTGGCGTTGAGCGCCAGTTTACGTCATCTAATCACGAATAAAGTATGAACTATTATATATTGCTGGAAAGCTCTGGATGTCTACTTTCCAACGCTGTTAAGAGTGCGCCATTTAGAATTCTGTATCTCCAGAAAATCCATTTCGAGTGCAGAAAGTTCAGCATCCAACAACATCAGCAGTCCTTTGTCAGCCTTTTATCAGAGTTTTGCTTAGGTCCCTCAATTTCAGCTAGAAATTACCTGAAATGACAGAAAAACACACAAACTCATAGTAAAGTCCAGAAATGTGAATTTAGCATAAAAACTAATGAAAACATTCCTAAAAGTAGCTAGATCCTACTAAAAACTACATAAAAACAATGCCAAAAAGCGTATAAATTATTCGCTCATCACAACACCAAACTTAAATTGTTGCTTGTCCCCAAGCAACTGAAAATAAATTAGGATAAAAAAAAAGAGAATATACTATAAATCCCAAAATATCATTGAATATTAATTCTAATTAGATGAGCGGGACTTGTAGCTTTTTACCTCTGAACAGTTTTGGCATCTCACTTTTTCCCTTGAAGTTTAGAATGATTGGTATCTCTAGGGACTTAGAATTTCAGATAGTGTTATTGATTCTCCTAGTTATGTTTGTTGATTTTTGAACACAGCTACTTTTATGAGTCTTGGCCGTGGCCCTAACCATTTTGTTTTCCAGTATTACCACCGGATACATAAATGCCATAGACACATGACTGGGTGAACCTTTTCAGATTGTGACTCAGCATTGCTAAAGTCCCCAGTTAGAGGTGTCTAGAGCTCTTAAGCACACTCTTTTTGCTTTGGATCACGACTTTAACCACTTAGTCTCAAGCTTTTCACTTGGACCTGCATGCCACAAGCACATGGTTAGGGACAGCTTGATTTAGCCGCTTAGGCCTGGATTTTATTTCCTTGGGCCCTCCTATCAATTGATGATCAAAGCCTTGGATCCTTTTTAGCCTTGCCTTTTAGTTTTAAGGGCTATTGGCTTTTTTTGCTTGCTTTTTCTTTTTTTTTCTTTCTATTATTATTAATTTTTTTCACCATTTTTTTTTCGCAAGCTTTTGCTTTTTCACTGCTTTTTCTTGCTTCAAGAATCAATTTTCATGATTTTTCAGATTATCAATAACATTTTTTTCATTTAAGAGAGGTGAAGAATTTATGGAATTATTCATAGCTTTAAGACATAGTTTTTAATTACTAATGATCATGTAATAAAGACACAAATATAAACATATAGCATAAAATCGAAAAAGCAGAGAAAAAAATAAGAACAAGAAATGCTCTATTACTGAGCTATGGATTTCTTGATGAGGGAATTCCTCATGCTCTCTTGATGTGCAGTCAAATGCTCTATTACTGAGCTATGGATCCTTGAGATGAATCTCTCCATCTCCCATGACTCAAAGGTGGAAGCAATTGTCTTCCCTTTTTCTTCTTCTTTTTTTTTTGAGATTTCTTTGGCCTTAGGTGCCATCAATGGTTATGGAAAAGCAAAAAGCTATGCTTTTACCACACCAAACTTAGAATGTTGCTCGTCCTCGAGCAAAAGAAGAAAGAATAGAAGAAGAAGAAGAGATGTAGGAGAGGGAGAGATGTTTGTGTTTTGGCCATGTAAGGTGGGTTTGGGTGTGAAGAATGGATGGATGTGAGTGGTGAAGAGGTGATGGGGAAGAGAGATTGAGGTGATTGGTGAAGAAGAGAGAAGGTGAGTTGGGGTCGGTAGGGATCCTGTGGGGTCCACAGATCCTAAAGTGTCAAGGATTATCATCCATATACCTATGAGGCATGTAAAACGCCCTCTACATGCAATCTTGCCGTTTGAACGCCGAAGTGATGCATGTTCTGGGCGTTCAACGCCCAGCTGCAGCATGTTTCTGGCGTTGAACACCAGTTCCATGCTTGTTTCTGGCGTTCAGCGCCAGCTCTCCTCAGGGTATATTCCTGGCATTTAAATGCCAGGATGCTGCTTGTTTCTGGCATTCAACGCCAGATCCATGCTCTGTTCTGGCGTTGAACGCCAGCCAGATGCTCCTTACTGGCATTTAAATGCCAGTAAGTCCTTCCTCCAGGGTGTGATTTTTCTTCTGCTGTTTTTTATTCTGTTTTTAATTTTAATATTTTTTTCGTGACTCTACATGATCATGAACCTAATAAAACATAAAAGAACAATAAAATAAAATTAGATAAAAATTGGGTTGCCTCCCAATAAGCGCTTCTTTATTGTCAATAGCTTGACAGTGGGCTCTCATGGAGCCTCACAGGTTATTAGGTCAATGTCGTAGACTCCCAACACCAAACTTAGAGTTTGGATGTGGGGATTCAACACAAAACTTAGAGTTTGGCTGTGGCCTCTCAACACCAAACTTAGAGTTTGATTTTAGGGGCTTTGTTTGACTCTGTACTGAGAAAAGCTTTTCATGCTTCCTCTCCATTGTTAAAGAAGAAGATCCTTGAGCCTTAAACACAAGGTAGTCCCTATTCAATTGAAGGACTAATTCTTCTCTGTTAACATCTATCACAGCTCCTACTATGGCTAGGAAAGGTCTTCCAAGGATGATGCATTCATCCTCCTCCTTCCTAGTGTCTAAGATTATGAAATCAGCAGGGATGTAAAGGCCTTCAACCTTTACCTGTCCTCTACCAATCCATAAGCTTGTCTTACTGACTTGTCTACCAATTGTAATGAAAATATGGCAGGCTGTACCTCAATGATCATCAGCTTCTCCATTACAGAGAGTGGCATAAGATTTATGCTTGACCCCAGGTCACACAGAGCCTTTTCAAAGGTCATGGTGCCTATGGTATAGGGTATTAAGAATTTGCCAGGATCTTGTCTTTTTTGAGGTAAGGTTTGCTGAACCCATGTATCTAGTTCACTGATGAGCAAGGGAGATTCACCTTCCCAAGTCTCATTACCAAATAACTTGGCATTCAGCTTCATGATAGCTCCTAGATATTGAGTAACTTGCTCTCCAATTACATCTTCATCTTCTTCAGAGGAAGAATAGTCTTCAGAGCTCATGAATGGCAGAAGAAAGTTTAATGGGATCTCTATGGTCTCTATATGAGCCTCAGATTCTCTTGGGTCCTCAATAGGGAACTCCTTCTTGCTTGAGAGACGTCCCATGAGCTATTCCTCATTGGGATTCACGTCCTCTCCTTCCTCTCTAGGTTCGGCCATGTTGATTATATCTATGGCCTTGCACTCTCTTTTTGGATTCTCTTCAGTATTGCTTGGGAGAGTACTAGGAGGAGTTTCAGTGATTTTCTTACTCAGCTGGCCTACTTGTGCCTCCAGATTTCTGATGGAGGACCTTGTTTCACTCATGAAATTTAAAGTGGCCTTAGACAGATCAGAGACTAAATTTGCTAAGTTAGAGGTACTCTGTTCATAATTCTCTGTCTGTTGCTGAGAAGATGATGGATAAGGCTTGATAATACTGAGCCTATTTCTTCCACCATTATTAAAGCCTTGTTGAGGCTTTTGTTGATCCTTCCATGAGAAATTTGGATGATTTCTCCATGATGAATTATAGGTGTTTCCATAAGGTTCACCCATATAATTTACCTCTGCTATTGTAGGGTTCTCAGGATCATCGGCTTCTTCTTTAGAAGATGCCTCTTTAGTACTGTTGGATGCATTTTGCCATCCATTCAGACTTTGAGAAATCATGTTGACTTGCTAAGTTAAAATTTTGTTCTGAGCCAATATGGCATTCAGAGCATCAATTTCAAGAACTCCCTTCCTTTGAGGCGTCCCATTATTCACAAAATTCCTCTCAGAAGTGTACATGAACTGGTTATTTGCAACCATGTCAATAAGTTCTTGAGCTTCTTCAGGCGTTTTCTTTAGGTGAATGGATCCACCTGCAGAATGGTCCAGCGACATCTTAGAGAACTCAGATAGACCATAATAGATTATATCTATCATGGTCCATTCTGAAAACATGTCAGAAGGACATCTTTTGGTCATCTGCTTGTATCTTTCCCAAGCTTCATATAGGGATTCACCATCTTTTTGTTTGAAGGTCTGAACATCCACTTTAAGCTTGCTCAGCTTTTGAGGAGGAAAGAACTTAGCCAAGAAGGCCATGACCAACTTATCCCAAGAGTCCAGGCTATCTTTAGGTTGAGAGTCCAACCATGCTCTAGCTTTGTCACTTACAGCAAAAGGGAAAAGCATGAGCCTGTAGACTTCAGGATCTACTCCATTAGTCTTAACAGTCTCACAGATCTGCAAGAACTCAATTAAGAACTGGTAGGAATCTTCGGATGGAAGTCCATGAAACTTGCAGTTTTGTTACATTAGAGCAACTAATTGAGGTTTCAGCTCAAAATTGTTTGTTCCAGTGGCAGGAATTGAGATGTTTCTTCCATCAAACTTGGACGTAGGTGTAGTATAATCACCAATCATCCTTCTTGCATTATTGTTGTAGGGTTCGGCTGCCTCTCCTTTTCTTGTTCGAAAATTTTAGCAAGGTTGTCTTTGGATTGTTGTAATTTAGCTTCTCTTAGTTTTCTCTTCAGAGTCCTTTCAGGTTCAGGGTCAGCTTCAACAAGAATGCCTTTTTCCTTGTTCCTGCTCATATGAAAGAGAAGAGAACAAGAAAAAAAGAGAAGAGGAATTCTCTATGTCACAGTAAAGAGGTTCCTTATTGTTAGTAGAAGAAGAAAGGGAATAAAGAAAGGAGAATCCAAACAGAAGGGTGAGGATAGGGGTAGTGATTTGAGATGAAGAAAGGTGAAGAGAAGTGTTAGTAAATAAATAAATAAATAGAAGAAGAGGAGAGGGAAAGAATTGCGAAAATAATTTTTGAAAAGGAGTTAATAATTTTCGAGAATTAAGATAAGAAATAAAATTAAAATTAAAAATTGAAACAATTAATTAATTTAAGAATAAATTTGAAAAAGGGTGAGATATTTTCGAAAATTAGAGAGGGATAAGTAGTTAAGTTGTTTTGAAAAAGATAAGAAACAAACAAAAAGTTAGTTAGTTAATTGAAAAAGATTTGCAAATCAAATTTGAAAAGATAAGAAGATAAGGAGATAAGAAGTTAGAAAAGATATTTTAAAATCAAATTTTTGAAAAAAGATAAAATTTTGAAAAAAAAAGATATGATATAAAAGATAAAATGAAAAGATATGATTAAAAAGATATGGTTAGAAAAGATTTAATTCTTAAAATTAAAATTAATTATTTAACTAACAAGAAACTAAAAGATAAAATTCTAGAATTTAAAGACTGAATCTTTCTTAACAAGAAAGTAACAAACTTCAAATTTTTGAACCAATCACATTACTTGTTAGTTAAGTTTCGAAAATTTTGAAATAAAATTAAGAAAAACATTTTGAAAAATAATTTTTGAAATTTTCGAAAATCATGAAAGAAAAATGAAAAAAGATTTGAATTTTGAAAAAGTTTTAAAAAGATAAGATTTTTAAAATTTGAAAATTTGACTTGACTTACAAGAAACAACTAATTTTAAAAATTTTTGACTAAGTCAACCCAAATTTTCAAAATGTTGAGAGAAAAGAGGAAAAGATATTTTTTTATTTTTGAATTTTTAATGATGAGAGAGAAAAACACAAATATGACCCAAAACATGAAAATTTTGGATCAAAACCAATGATGCATGCAAGAACACTATGAATGTCAAGATGAACACCAAGAGCACGTTGAAGATCATGATGAACATCAAGAACATATTTTTGAAAAATTTTTGATGCAAAGAAAACATGCAAGACACCAAACTTAGAAATCTTTAATGCTTAGACAATATGAATGCAAAGATGCACATGAAAAACAATAAAAGACACAAAACAAGAAAACATCAAGATCAAACAAGAAGACTTACCAAGAACAACTTGAAGATCATGAAGAACACTATGAATGCATGAATTTTCGAAAATTGCAAGAACAAAATGAATATGCAATTGATAAGAAACACAAAAATATTTTTTATTTTTATAATTTTATTATTTTTTTTATTTTACTTTATATTTTTCGAAAAACATATAGGACAAAGGAAGTAATGAATTCAAAGTCCTCAATCAAAATCCCAGGAATCATACCAGGATAGTCTAAAGCTTGATGGCCAGCCAAGCTTCAGCATACCATTTTGAAACTCTAGAATTCATTCTTAAAAACTCTAAAGGATTTTTCGAAAATAGAGGGAGAAAATCTTTGAAAAATATTTTTGAAAATTTTTTGAAAAGAAAATAAAATAAAAAAAGAAAATTACCTAATCTGAGCATCAAGATGAACCGTTAGATGTCCAAACTCGAACAATCCCCGGCAACAGCGCCAAAAACTTGGTGGACGAAATTGTGATCATCAACAATGACACCAAAAACTTGGTAGCGCTCTCAAACGTGACTCACACTTAGTCACAACTCCGCACAACTAACCAGCAAGTGCATTGGGTCGTCCAAGTAATACCTTACGTGAGTAAGGGTCGGATCCCACGGAGATTGTTGGTATGAAGCAAGCTATAGTCATCTTGTAAATCTCAGTTAGGCGGATAGTAAATGTTATGGAGTTTTCGAATAATAAATAAAACAGAAAATAAAGATAGAGTTACTCATGTAATTCAATGGTGGGAATTTCAGATAAGTGTGTGGAGGTGCTTGTCCCTGTTGGATCTCTGCTTTCCTACTGTCTTCCTTCAATCCTTCTTATTCCTTTCCATGGCAAGCTGTATGTAGGGCATCATCGTTGTCAATGGCTACATCACATCCTCTCAGTGAAAAAGGTCCAAATGCTTTGTCACGACACGGCTAATCATCTGTCAGTTCTCGATCATGTTGGAATAGAATCCCTAGATTCTTTTGCGTTTGTCATCACGCCCAACAACCGCGAGTTTGAAGCTCGTCACAGTCATTCAATCCCAGAATCCTACTCAGAATAAGGTTTATTACTTGGACGACCCAGTGCACTTACTGGTTAGTTGTGCGAAGTTGTGATAAATAGTTGAGATTACAATTGAGCATACCATGTTGATGGCACCATTGATGATCACAATTCCGTGCACCACAGTGCCAAAGAATCTATTGCTTTTCCTCATCCGGGACACATCTCCAGATTATTCCATCTGAGCACCTTTTAAAAAGGTATGGTTCTTCCCAAATGTAGTACTTTACATTAGTCAGTAGCTTCTTCACCTGTTGCCTACTGTACTCCCTTGGGATAAAATTCATGGCCTTATAATTTGCAATGTCTGCAAACCATGGTGCCTACTGAATGAGGAATAATTGCTCATCTGGGAACATCTCAGTCACAGCTGTGGGTGGTTGTACTCCTGCTTCCGGCTCAATTCTGGAGAGATGGTCAGGTACTTGATTCTCTGACCCTTTTTTGTCTTTTATCTCAATATTAAACTCCTGAAGGAGCAAAACCCATCTGATTAACCTTGGTTTAGAATCCTGTTTGGTTAGAAGGTACTTCAAAGCAGCATGATCAATATAAATAATAACCTTAGAACCAAGTAAATAGGACCTAAACTTATCAGCAGCGTACACAGCTGCTAATAATTCCTTTTCTGTAGTTGTGTAATTCTTTTGGGCATCATTTAACACACGAATGGCATAGTAAATGACATGTACAAGCTTACCATGCCTCTGTCCTAAAACAGCTCCTATAGCAAAATCACTAGCATCACACATTAATTCAAATGGTAGATCCCAGTCAGGGGGAGCTATAACGGGGGCAGAGGTAAGGTTTGCTGTCAGAGTTTCAAAAGCATGAAAATAATTAGAAACAAAGACAAAAGGAACATTAGCAACCAAGAGGTTGCTTAGAGGTTTAGCTATTTTAGAAAAATCCTTTATAAATCTTTTATAAAATCCTGCATGACCCAAGAAACTCCTGATTGTCTTAACATTAGTTGGTGGTGGTAATTTTTCAATTACTTCCAACTTTGCTCTATCATCCTCAATCCCCTTACTTTAAATCTGGTGTCCAAGAACAATACCTTCTGTAACCATAAAATGGCATTTTTTCCAGCTTAAAACAAGGTTTGATTCTTAACACTGTTTCAAGACAAGAGATAAATGCTTAAGGCAGGATTCAAAAGAATTACCAAAACCAGAAAAGTCATCCATAAATACCTCAATAAACTTTTTAACCATATCAGAAAAAATTGAAAGCATACACCTCTGAAAAGTTGCTGGAGCATTGCAAAGTCCAAAAGGTATTCTTCTGTAGGCAAATACTCCAAAGGGGCATGTGAATGTTGTCTCTCCTGATCTTGAGGGTCCACTACAATTTGATTATATCCAGAATATCCATCTAGAAAATAGTAAAATGCATGACCAGCTAACCTCTCAAGCATTTGATCAATGAAAGGCAGGGGAAATGATCCTTCCTTGTAGCAGTGTTCAGCCTCCTGTAGTCTATACACATTCTCCATCCCGTGACGGTTCTTGTGGGAATAAGCTCATTCTTTTCATTCTTGTTCACTGTCATCCCTCCTTTCTTGGGAACTACCTGCACAGGACTTACCCTAGGACTGTCAAAAATAGGATAAATAATTCCTGCTTCCCATAGTTTCATTACCTCTTTTTGGACCACCTCTTTCATGATTGGATTGAGTCTCCTTTGTGGTTGCACAACTGGTTTAGCATCATCTTCAAGGAGGATCTTGTGCATACACTTGGTTGGACTAATCCCCTTCAAGTCACTAATGGTCCACCCAAGAGCTGTTTTATGACTCTTGAGCACTGCAATAAGCGCCTCCTCCTCTTCAGGCTTCAGGGAAGAGCTTATAATTACTGGATATAAGTCATTCTCACCTAGGAACACATGTTTCATAGAAGGGGGTAAAGATTTGAGCTCAAGCTTGGGGGCTTCCTCCTCTGCTTTAGGCGTGTGAACCATAGCCTTCTGGGGTGGTGAATTATCAATTTTAACTACTTCATACTCAGGGATAGGATCTAGAATGTCATCAAGCACCTCAGCTTTCAGTACCTCTTGAACAAGTGGTTCAATGACATCTATTTTTATACACCCTTCAGAATCATTAGGATGCTTGAGAGCTTCAAAAACATGAAGGACCACCTGTTCCTCATTGACCCTCAGGGTTAATTCACCATTTTGTACATCAATCAGAGCTCTACCTGTAGCTAAAAAGGGTCTACCAAGTATAATAGAGGATTTTACCTCCTCTTCCATGTCTAATATAACAAAATCAACAGAAAAAATGAATGGTCCTACTTTAACAAGTAAATCCTCAACAACACCCACAGGTAATTTAATAGAAAGATCAGCAAGTTGAAGAGAAATACGAGTGGATTTTACCTCCTCAATTTGAAGCTTCTTCATCTCTGAAAGTGGCATGAGATTGATGCTGGCTCCAAGGTCACATAAAGCTCTGTGAATGGTGACATCCCAATGGTGCAAGGAATTACAAAGCTCCCTGGGTCTGGCATCTTCTTAGGAAGGTTGTGTGGGATAATGGCACTGCATTTTTTGGTTAACACCACTGTTTCTTGTTCCTTCCAGTTCCTCTTGTGGGTCAGCAATTCTTTCATAAATTTAGCATAGAGAGGCATTTGCTCCAGAGCCTCTGCAAAGGGAATGTTAATCTATAGCTTCTTGAAGACATCTAGAAATTTAGAAAACTGCTTTTCTTTTGAAGCCTTTTGAAGTCTCTGAGGATATGGCATTTTTGGCTTGTATTCAGGAGCCTTTGGCAATGTAGGATACGTGTCTAGAAAGTCAGGGAATGGGTTGTTTGCACGCTTTGGAGGGGTGTGCTCCACTTCTTCCTTTTTCTCCTCTGGAGCTTTCTTTTCAACTAGCTCTTCATTGGTCCTTGTCTCAGAGCTAGCTATTTTACCACTTTTCAATTGAATAACCTTGCAGTCTTCTCTTGGGTTCACCACTGTATCACTTGGAAATGTACTTGCAGATCTCTCAGGTATTTGCTTGCTCAGCTGGCCCATTTACACTTTAAGTTTCTAATGGAGGCTCTGGTTTCCCGTATAAAACTCTTCATCATCTCCCAATTAGAATCTTCCTTGGATTTAGAGTTAGCCTGCTGAGGCTGAGATTGGTGGTTATTGTAACTAGTCTGTTGGAAACTGCCCTGAGAGTTATTGTTGAAATTCTGAGATCTCTGGGATTGGTCCCTCCACCCAAAATTTGGGTGATTTCCCCATCCTTGATTGTATGTCTGAGAATAGGGGTCATTATTGGGATTTCTAGAACCGTTCTCCATGTAATTAACCTGTTCAGAAGAGGATTGGGCATAATCATAGTTGTCATTCTACACTAAATATCCTGCCATGTCATAAGAGATCTCTTGAGGTGGATTTTGGGTGTTAATAGCTGAGACTTGCATGCCACCCATGTGTTGAGTAAGTAGATTTATTTGCTGAGACATAAGCTTGTTCTGAGCAAGAATAGCATTAAGAGCTTCCACTTCCATGACACCCTTCTTCTGAGGAGTCTTAGAGTTCACAGGATTCCTGTTAGGTGAGTATAAATATTGGTTGCTAGCAACCAATTCAACAAGCTCAATAGTCTCCTCCGGTGTCTTCTTCTTGTGCAATGAACCTCCTACATAATTGTCTAAGCACATCTTGGATATTTCACCCAAGCCTTCATAAAAGATGTCTAGTTGAGTCCATTTGGAGAACATGTCTGGAGGGAATTGCCTAGTCAGTAGCTTGTATCTCTCCCAAGTTTCATACAGAGTCTCACCATATTTCTGCCTGAAGGTCTGAACCTCCATTCTAAGCTTAGTCAGCTTCTTTGGTGGGAAAAATTTTGTGAAAAACTCAGTAACCACCTTGTTCTAAGTATCCAAACTCTCCTTGGGTTGGAAATCCAGCCATAGCTTTGCTCCATCCCTCAGAGCAAATGAGAAGAGTATGAGTTTGTACACATATGGGTTTACTCCATTTTTCTTCACAGTATCACAAATTTGCAGAAAACTAGAAATAAACTGATTTGGATCTTTGTGGGGAAGACCATGATACTGGCAGTTTTGTTGCACCAGGGTGACCAGTTGAGGCTTCAACTCAAAGTTGTTCACAGCAATAGGAGGCACCACGATGCTTTTTCCATAAAGATCTGCAGTAGGAGAAGAGTAAGAGCCAAGCACTCTCCTTTGTTGCTCATTCCAATTCGGATTTGCCACATTGGCATTCTCAGTATTAGTCGGATCCATAGTGGATTCTGTAGCCTTGTAAAGTCTTGCTTGTTGTAAACGCCGCCTGAAAGTCCTTTCAGGTTCAGGATCAAAGTCTAAGAGATGTTCTTTGTCTCTGTTCCTGCGCATAAACAAACAAAAAACAAGAAAGAATGGGAATCTCTACGTCAGAGTGCAAAGAATTCCCAGTGAGGTAACCTGTGTAAAGAAATAAAATATATATATATATACTAAATAAAATAAATAAATAAATAGACAACACCAAACTTAATTTCAGAAATTAAGAAAAATATTGGTGCTATTATTTATTAAATTTTCTTTTCAAAATCTTTTTTTATAAAATAGATTTTAATAAAATAAAATGCCTAATCTAAGCAATCAAAAAACTGATAGTTGTTAATCACTATCAATCCCCGGCAATGGCGCCAAAAACTTGGTGCGGTATTTTACAACCCACACTACTAACCGGCAAGTGCACTGGGTCGTACCAAGTAATACCTTACGTGAGTAAGGGTCGATCCCAGGAGGATTGATGGATCAAGCAACAATAGTGTTTGATAGGATTAACTCAGTTAGGCAAGCGGAAAATGGTTTTGAGATATTCAAAGAGCATTAAACATCAAATTTGGAATATTAAAGACAGGCAGATAAATAAGTTGAGAATAAAGTATTGAGAAAGCAGTTAAGGTTTCAGAGTTATCTATTTTCCGGATTAACTTTTATTACTGATTAATTTAATCATGCAAAATTTAATTTCATGACAAACTGTATGTAACTAGACCCTAATTCCTTAGACCTTCCTAGTCTCCTCTAAAATTTATTAATTGCCAATTCCTTGGTCAATTAATTCCAATTAGAGGGTGATGATCAATTTCTAGTTTATATGCCAAAAGAATTCTAATTATTCACAAATAAGGGGATTATATGTCACGTATCCCGTTAAATACAAACATTTAAAAATTCAGTATAATATGTTTTCAAGCTGTTGTTCAAGTAAATAGTTTTTCCAACTTTTACAAGAACTCAATTAGAACATGGGTCATACTTCCGTTTCACCCATATTCATAAAATAAAGAACGAAAACAATTATTGAAATATGAATCAAGACATGAATTAAATTAAAAAGATCAAATGAATCAATCCATGAAAATAGACAGAGCTCCTAACCTTAACAATGGAGGATTAGTTGCTCATGGTCTAGAGAAGAAAAATAAGGGTTCTAGTAACCATCTGTCCCATGTCTAAATGTACAGAGTTCCTATTTATAACTAATCCTAATAAATTATTATCTAATTATCTAAAAATAAAAATAATATCTTTTCCTAAAAGATAAGATTTGAATTTAAATTCGAATTAATTAACAAGTCTTCAGCTGATGGGTGGAGACCACTTGCTTTGTCCATTATGCAGCTTCTAATATGTGTTTTCTGGGCTAGAAACTTGTTCAAAAAGGCGGCACAAAATCCACGTCAACGATTTCTGTAAAATCTGCAGATCGTGCATGTCACGCGTACGCGTCAGTCACGCGTACGCGTCACCATTTTTCCTTCAGATCACGCGCACGCGTCAGGCACCTGTGCGCGTCGCTCCTCGCAACCATCTCCTTTGATTCTTGTGCTGTAGAAACTCCATCAAATTCTGTCGAATGCTACCTAAAATAAACAGTATTGCACAAAACTCAAAATAGCATCCATAGTGGCTAAAATTTAATTAATTCTTAATTAAACTCAACAAATTAGATTCAAATTCACTAGGAAAAGATAGACAAGATACTCACGCATCAAACAACATCCAAGTTTGGATATTTACTCGTAAATCTCTCGCTAATTAGTCGTTATTCTCAAGTTTGGATATTTTGTGACCGTTTGTTAAGTTTGTCGTTAGTGCATCGCTAATTTCTCGCTAGTTAGTGATGAATTAGTGACAAAAAAATTTTCTCGCAAAAATCTGTTGCTAATCTGTTAAATTCTTGTAGTGACAGGATCTGGAGTTTTGTAACAATCTGAAAGGAGGAATGAAGAGATATAGGTGACAATTCCAAATAGAAGCCATGAAACTGGGCCTACAATCCATCTTCATTGAGAAGTGCTCCATTCTAGAGATAGAACACCAGCACCAATCACAGTAGTGATGATATGAGCCACTGCACTTCTTAGAGTTCCTGGTATAGTTGAATTTGATGCAAATAAAGACAAATAAAAATTTCAGAGTGATGACACATCTCCCTCTATCTATGTCACACTATGTAATTAAGATTAAGAATCAGTTATATTTTTTCAAATTAGTTAGATGTGAACTAAAACTACTAATTAGTCACAAACATTATAGTGTATAAAATTATGTATTGCATTGCACTTCAACAATTGTGCTATACAGTCTTTAGCCTTTTCACAATCAACAAAAAAGCATATTCGATGGTTTTCATATGACTTTAATATTTCCTAATTCTGATTCAAAAACCAAGCATTCTGTTGAAGCTGTTGGTGCAGCTTTTATCTTTTGTTGGTTAGTTGATATTAATAAACTGAATTTCACTAATTCCTTGATCAAATGCGTGGACACAAGAAGGAGAATTAAACAATCCATTGGAAAAGTTTTCTTCTAATTTTGCAATTTTCACATTCAAATCCTATAGTGATGAAATGCACCTAGCATCATTTGCCAGAGGAATATTTAATTCAGTAAATCAGTTTTCTCTATTTTTAACATATAACAAACATGCAGATTAAACATCCATTCAAGATCTATGAATGGAACCAATAAATTACACGAACATAAGAATATGTTATAAGCAAATTATATACGAATAAAAATTACTAATAGAATATACTACGTGAGTCACTACTGAATCAAATAATATAGAGAATACCTGCAGTAGCTCGAAGGAGAAAATATATCTGAAACAGTGGCTCGATTCAGAAGCTTTCGACGCGGTAACGATGGCAGAAACTGCGGCAGCAACGGCGGCAAAAACTGCAGCAGCAACGGCGGCAAAAACTGCAGCAACCGTAGCTACAGAGCAAATAGATTTGAAATAATAATGTTGATAGAGGAGGTGACTCGATTGAGAAGCTTCCTGCAATAACCGTGGTAGAAACGACAGCGGAACAGGAAACTGCAACGACAGCAGAATCAACGGTGGAGAACTTAGGTTTTGTGGCCATTATATTCTCTTCTCTCTAACTCAGTCTCATTATGTAAAACTAAGAAGATGAGGTTTTGTTTAAGGGAGTTTAAATTTTAATTATGAATTAACTATTAGAGGGAGTTTCATAAATTACTATAAATAAAATGTATTTTGGAGATTTTTTAAAAACCTCTATTAAAAAACTTCCTCAATTAAATATAAATCTTGTAGTGATATTTGGGATAGTGTGAATCCAATACAAATATAGGCGTATCCTAAGTACTGAGATTCTGGACTATGACATGTGAAGAATTTAACGTATCTAAAATACACTCAGGATATGTTGTAAACCAAGAAAGGAGTACTGAACACCTGAAATACATTCAAAAGCTTATTTGAGTCACAACATCCAAAATACAGTCAAAATAGGAATTAGAATCACAGTACCCGAAATACATGCGGATATAATTTTAGGTAAATTTTAAATTAGACAAAATTTAAAAATAATTTTAAATTGATATTTTTGAATAAAAATTAATTAAATTGATAAATCAAAGTTAAATATATATTATTTATATCATAATAAATTATACTATTTTTAAAGATAGTAAAATTAATAGACAGTTAAGATTTGAATTGATTCCATGTTAATCTAATTCTACTCCAATCCGTTCAAACCTAGCTATAATTAAAGTAAAATTAATAACTACTTTTAATAACCACTTCTAATTTCAATCATCCACTACTTTCAACGTGTAAAATTTTAATTTATGTTGCGAACATCAGCCAGTCAATCAGGGTTCATTCTTAAACACTCCTTCCTAAGTTTAGTTCGTTAAATCTTAACACTTCATTTATTATATTTTATTTGAATGGCTTGAATTTAAAAAGTCAACCTATTAATCAGGTTGACCACTTTTTTTTTAATTTGAATTTTTTTTGTAAGTTTTGCATATTGGGCTGAAGTAAAAAAAAAATAGCATATGAATATTAATTATAACATGTCTGTACAAAAAAACAAATTTTTGAGCTTTAGAATTAAAATAAATAATACATAAGAAATAATTTAAGAATTCATACACCAAAATATAACAAAAAAAAAAGAATCTTAGCAAAAAATAATATTAAATATATAATATGTAT
>NC_029775.3:50604607-50614637 GCF_000817695.3 Arachis duranensis | reverse complement strand
TTTTTCTTATTTACACTTTAAATAGAGATAATATTTTTATAATATCGTAAAATTAAATTTTATAATTTATTATCTAATAATAAAAAAATTCATACCAAGATGACAAAAAAATCTTTGTTAAAGTATTTACTTTTTTCATAAAAAATAATTGAACAATAAGTTGTGTAATGTTGTTTTTTGGCTTTACTAGGTAAGAGGATTAACTTACAATGATTTCAAGAAGGCAATGACGGTTATCAAACCAAGCTTAAAGAAAAGTAAGTGGGAAGAGCTGGAGCGCTGGAATGAGGAGTTTGGCTCTAATTCATCCTCTGGTGCATCATCATGCATGAATGTGCATATAAACCTCTATTTACTTTAACGGAAACAAACATGACAAGGATATCAATTATCATGGTTGGTAGCTAAAATCATGATCAAATCAGGGTGCTGCTAATTTTATAAATGGCTACCCTAAAATGGAATAGATACCATTATTATTTCAAACCATTTGTACATTTGTACAATTTGTGCATCTTTCAAAGGATAATAAATTTGGTTTTTAGGGCTCCAAGGTTGCCCATCCGAGCATACGAACTTTGAAACGATTATAGTTGATTTTATTGTAAACCAAGCCAAAGTATATTAAGCGTATTTTCTTTTGGCAATAAACAACTTTAATACTCGTTGATTCTTTATCTTTAGCATGTGCCTTTTTCGCATTCTTTTTTCGAGGAGCAAGTGTCCATTTAACAAAATTGATCATAAATATTTATTTGTGTTACAAGATGTGATTAAAGTGTTATTTTTAAATTCCATTTATTCCTTGAGCATTGATGACAAGTCATCTTAGGCTAGTTTCACAAGCCTTTTTCATTAGTTTTTACTTAGTTTTCAGGCATTCTTAGGTAATAAGTAAGTGTTTGGATGAGAAATTTATGCTTGTCTTGATTCAATCAAACATTGATAATTTTGTGTATTTTCATGAGATTTATGCCATAATTACTTATGTGCTAAGAATGAGGCAAATTCTTGTGATTATAGCAAAGCTTTGATACATTTTGTTTGGTTGATGATAGGTGGAAAGGAAGCTAAGGAGAGGAAAGGCAAAGAGGCAACAAGAAGGCCATGAAAGGAAGCAAAGGGAAGCAAAGTTGGAGCTCCAACGTTGCTGGAAACGTTGCTCCCCAAAGCATGAAGGGGTATACTTCCAACAATAATAACTTGAGCTACATAGCTCCAAATGAGGTGATTCAAAAAACAATGAAAAGTAGGGATCGAGAGCTTTCCAAGCATATATGGCACTATATGGTGGACACTAAATCTGAGGGAGAACACTGCCCCGAAAGTGCATAGATGAACATGGTGTAAACCTGTAGTAAGGTCAGCTGACCTCTGCACCTTCAATGGAGTATAACTCGAGTTGTGATGCTCCAAACTACGCGCTCCAAATGGCATTAAAAAGTAGACATTCAGGGCTTTCCAACAATATATAATAGTATGGAATGGACAATGCGTTTGAGCCTCCAGAATCTGGCGTTTTCGACCACGTTTGAGTGCTAACGTCGCCTCAAACGTTGCACACCGACGCCAGTAACCCTATCCCCTTCAAAGGGGCATAACTTGAGTTGTAGATGTCCAATTGACGTTTAGATCTTTCCAGTTGGGTTAGAAAGCTGACATTTAGATCTTTCCAACCATATATAATAGTTTATAGTGGGCATGAAATTGGCATCAATGACAAGAGGACAAAGTAGCGTCCCAAGACTTGATGTGCAACAAGGGTGTCAACGTTTGCTTCCACGTTTGCCTCAAACGTGAGGTCAAACGTTGGCTTAAGAATACCCTGGAGGAGGAGCCACATTTGCACCAACGTTTATCTCAAAGGTGAGGTCAAATGTTGGCCAAAGAATGCCTTGGAGGAGATCACGTTTGAGCTCACGTTTGACCTCAAACGTGAACCCAAACGTGAGTGACAACAAAATAGCCGTTCTGCATAATGCCTTCACGAAGACGTTTGAGTCAACGTTTGCCTCAAAGATTGACTCAAACGTGAACGCTCCAGAGTCCAAATTGCAAGCAGATTTCTTCTCAAGACCAAGAGCAACCCATCCGGATCCATCTTCAACCCAATTCCACTCCAAAGCAAGCAAAGCCCACATGACTCAAAGGCACACAGAGAAGCTAGATTAGGAATTTCATTTTGTAAATATTGTTTTGATTTTTCATTTTTATTTTGTAAAAGCCTGTAAAAAGGCATCTATTTCATTTCATTAGGAAGGCTAGCTCCAATAGGGAGCATTAGGATTAGAAAGCTATCTCTTTTAGTTTTCATTTTTGTTTTCAATCTTGGGTTGAGAATTAAAGAAATTCTGTTTCAATCTCACCTTGAGAATTCTCTCTGTTTGCTTGTCTACATAATTTCAGTGAATTCTGATTTGAATCAAAGCTCTCTTTACTGCTTCCATCTCTATTTCTTCTTCAATCTGTTTGCTGTTGGATCAAGGAAGGGATTGAGATCTAGACTTGTTTTCTAGTCTCATTGAGCTCCTGAGATCTTCAACCTCTCATTTATATTGTCCAATTGAGCCAAGTTGCTATCTGTTTTGATTTTTCAAGTGATTTTCCAAATCTGTTTGAGTCTGATGCATCATTTACTCCTCTGTTTGATTGCTATTTACACTTCCTTGTTTGATTTCTTGAATCCCAGCTCCCAAAATCCTTTTATTTTTCCTGCACTTTAAATTTCCCTGCTCCCACTCCTCTTTACATTTGATGCAATTTAAGATTCTGTAATTTACTTTCCTTGCTCTTTAAGCTTCTACCAAATTAAGTTTTCTGCCTATTTACATTCTGCCATTTATAATTCCTTGTCATTTACATTCTGTTGGTCAAATTTCACACAATTCACTCAATGTTAGCTTGACTAAACTAATCACCCCCTAAAGTTGCTTGATCCATCAATCCCTGTGGGGTCGACCTCACTCTAAGTGAGTTATTACTACTTGATGTGACCCGGTATACTTGCCAGTGAGTTTGTGTGTTTGGAAATCCGTTTTCCACAAAAACACCCATCAAGTTTTTGGCGCCGTTACCGGAGATTGATTTAGATCAACAATGATTAAGTGGGTGAGAAGTCTAGATCAAGCCTTTTCTGTATTTTTGTTTTCTGTTTTAGATTAAAACCAAGGTGTTTGAGTTTTTGCCTCACTAAGAAATTTTCATCTCTGATATGAGTAATTTCAATTTTTCTTGGTGTTGTGTTTTACAAAATTCAAATGGAGTTCAACTCAACTTATGATAAAAAAATTTATGGTATATTACCCACCATTACCAATCTCTAATGGTGGCTGGGAATATCACCAAGAAAATATAAATTCTAAGCACTCCAATCCATGGAGATTTGCTTCAGAGACACAAGATGAGCAAGAGAATCATATGGGATATTTTCCTCCACCACAAAATGATGCAAGTCATTATTCTAATGGTGGCTGGGAGTATCACCAAAGAATGAAAGAGCATCCACCCTCACTTCCCAGTTGCTCATTTGAAATTCTTCATCACTTGATTATGCCTCAACACAAAGTTTCCTCCAAAATCCATACAAGTCATCCCACCAATCACAAAACTCATTCCACACCCCTCAACACAACTTGACCACAACAAGCCAATGCCAAGCCATTGGAATACACATACAACTCATGAAAAGATACACAGAACCAATCCTGGAAAGAAATCCTCTTCAAGAAGATGAATAGGCCCTCAGAGCAGACGAGAAGGAACTTAGAACCATCAAACAGAGAGGATGAAGACAATTTGTGGGTGAGGAAGTGGAAAAGCAAGATGAAGAAGCCTCTGTGTCAAGTGAAAAGTCAATGGAAAAGGAGGTTATGGAGGTGTTTGAACCTGTAGCTTCATGTTCATAGAAGCTAATTGACGTGATAGAGGAACATGAAACTTCACTCCCAAAAGACTTAATGGAAGATCATGTAATAGAAGAGGAGGAAGCCAATCAAAGAGATTCACACTCAATTAAAGCAGAAAATTACAGGAAGGGAGATCTCAATGAACCATCAATTCAAAAAGCTCTTGATGAAGAGAACACTCCGACATATCACACAACCACCAAGGCTTGGATTCAAGGAAGTAAAGGCAATCAACAAAAGCATCGAGAAGAGGATTGTGACCAAGCTACAAAGGACAATATTCATGAAGAAGAGAAGGTCAACTACAAGCAATCCTCCCCCTGATCCAGCAAGCAAGCTCAATCAAGCCATTAACCAAAGAAAGCTTGCTAAGGAGAGACCAAGACAGGGGGCAATACCTGAATCTTCTCCTTTCTTGAGGTCATTCCTCTTAACAAACTGGATAAAAAGAAAGAAAGTCATCAGCCATAGGTCAGTAATTTTTCTTTCTTAGTTATTTCAATAAAGAAGTTAGGTAGATTTCTCTGTATTGCAAGGAGCTAAGTTTGGTGTTGCACACCAAAATAATTAGGAGTGGATGTTGGATGCTAACTTTGGTGTTCCACCAAAAATTTTATTAAGAACACATTGCACCCTCAGCATGACTAGTATTGGCTCCAAACAATCAGAAAAACTACTTAATGATTGTCATAGTTTGTTCTCTAGTTTACAGCTATTTTCTAGTTCATAGTTCACTTTCTTAATAAAAGTACTTGATGTTTCATGCATGTATTTATTCTGTTGCATATAGAAGTAGGCAAGGAACTAAGTTTGGTATTTCCACACCAACTTAGGATTAGAGAAACACAAGCATACATGCATGCTAATTGTGTCTCAAGTGCTTGGGGAACAAGCAACTTTCAATATCTTTTGTAGAAAGTCATTCAATCTCTTGGAAGAAAAGATACATCATCATGGACAAAGGAAAGACATCAAATCCAACAATGATGATGACACAGAGAAAACAAATGGACTCTAAGAGGTTGTATTATTCTCTCACTGACTTTAGCTCAAATATGCTATTTGAAAGTGCAAATGTCCCCTATTGATTAGTGTTCTATTAGATTTATTTACTGTTTGTTTGTTTTCATGCTGTTTTGGCTTGCCAGTTTAAGTGCTTGATTCACTTTCATCTTACTCGGATTATATGCTTTGTTCCTCATGCTTTAATAAAAGAAAATAACAGTAAAATAGAGAAAGAGTAAAAGTCTAGCATGATATGAGACAAAATGAGGTTATGTGGTGGTATGTGCTGGTTCATTAGTTGATAAATAAGGCTGAATGTTGGCATGACTTTGTGATACGAACTTGAGTTACATTTCATGAGACTTGAAAAATGAAAAAAAGGTCCAAAATAAAAGAAAGAAAATGTAAGAAAAAGAAGCAAAAAAAGAAATAAACAAGGCTGGGCACCAATGGCTTGAGATTTGGATATATGCCTGTGATGCTTTTGTACAAAGATAAGCTTGGATAACTAGGTTCTAAGGGGTGCTTCATCACCCGGAAACTTGGGCTAACTAACCCGGGATTGCCAACCGAAAGTCCACCATCAAGAGCTACTTTGAGACAAAGAATTTAGTGACCCAAAGAGGTGCTGGGCATCAATTTCCAAAGAACAAAACAAAGCCAAATGCCTGTGATGTGTGTGTGCTAAGGAGAGGCTTGAGCAAGTAAGCCCATACAGGTGTTTCAACACCTAGCATCTTGAACCAACTGGGGCGGGAATGTTGGCTGAAAGCTTACTCTAAAAAGTCGCCTTACCACATAGCATTAAGCCTCAGCAAAGAAAGAGAACAAGAAAAAAAAGAAAGGAACAAGCAATAACAAATCTCATTTTTTTGTGTAATTCAAGTAAGGATCCAAAGGGATGTTGATGTCTCACCCACAAAATAAAGATCTCTAAGATACCATGCATGAAAACCCCATTTACCAATATTCAATGTCTTCCAATAAAAGGCTATACATTTCTTTGCTTCTAGTAATTTTCCTTATGTTTTACTGCTTGATTGAGGACAAGCAAGATTTAAGTTTGGTGTTGTGATGACAAGTCATCTTAGGCTAGTTTCACAAGCCTTTTTCATTAGTTTTTACTTAGTTTTCATGAATTCTTAGGAAATAAGTAAGTGTTTGTATGAGAAATTCATGCTTGTCTTGATTCAATCAAACATTGATAATTTTGTGCATTTTCATGAGATTTATGCCATAATTACTTGTGTGCTAAGAATGAGGCAAATTCTTGTGACTATAGCAAAGCTTTGATACATTTTGTTTAGTTGATGATAGGTGGAAAGGAAGCTAAGGAGAGGAAAGGCAAAGAGGCAACAAGAAGGCCATGAAAGGAAGCAAAGGGAAGCAAAGTTGGAGCTCCAACGTTGTTGGAAACGTTGCTCCCCACAGCCTGAAGAGGTATACTTCCAACAATAATAACTTGAGCTACAAAGCTCCAAATGAGGTGATTCAAAAATAAATGGAAAGTAGGGATCGAGAGCTTTCCAAGAATATATGGCACTACATGGTGGACACAAAATCTGAGGGAGAACACTACCCCAAAAGTGCATAGATGAACATGGTGTCAACCTGTAGTAAGACTAGCTGACCTCTGCAACTTCAATGGAGTATAACTCGAGCTGTGAAGCTCCAAACTACGCGCTTCAAATGAAATTGAAAAGTAGACATTCAGGGCTTTCCAAAAATATATAATAATATGGGGTGGACAATGCGTTTGAGCCTCCAGAATCTGGTGTTTTGGACCATGTTTGAGTGCTAACGTCGCCTCAAACGTTGCACACCGACGCCAGCAATGCTATCTCCTTCAAAGGGGCATAAATTGAGTTGTAGATGTCCAATTGAGGTGATTCTAGTTGGGTTAGAAAGCTGACATTCAGATCTTTCCAACCATACTAGTGGGCATGAAATTGGCATCGATGACAAGAGGACAAAGTAGCGTCCCAAGACTTGATGTGCAACAAGGGTGTCAACGTTTGCTTCCACGTTTGCCTCAAACGTGAGGTCAAACGTTGGCTTAAGAATACCCTGGAGGAGGAGCCACATTTGTGCCAATGTTTGTCTCAAATGTGAGGTCAAACCTTGGCCAAAGAAAGCCTTGGAGGAGATCACGTTTGAGCTCACGTTTGACCTCAAACGTGAACCCAAAACGTGAGTGACAGCAAAATGGCCATTCTGCATAATGCCTTCACGAAGACGTTTGAGTCAACATTTGCCTCAAATGTTGACTCAAACGTGAATGCTCCAGAGTCCAAATTGCAAGCGGATTTCTTCTCAAGACCAAGAGCAACCCATCCGAATCCATCTTCAACCCAATTCCACTCCAAAGCAAGTAAAGCCCACATGACTCAAAGGCACACAGAGAAGCTAGATTAGAAATTTCATTTTGTAAATATTGTTTTAATTTTTCATTTTTATTTTGTAAAAGCCTATAAAAAGGCATATATTTCATTTCATTAGGAAGGCTGGCTCCAATAGGGAGCATTAGGATTAGAAAGCTCTCTCTTTTAGTTTTCATTTTTGTTTTAAATCTTGGGTTGAGAATTGAAGAAATTCTGTTTCAATCTCACCTTGAGAATTCTCTCTGTTTGCTTGTCTACATAATTTCAGTGAATTGTTATTTAAATTAAAGCTCTCTTTACTGATTTTGTCTCTATTTCTTCTTCAATCTGTTTGCTGTTGGATCAAGGAAGGGATTGAGATCTAGACTTGTTTTCTAGTCTCATTGAGCTCCTGAGATCTTCAACCTCTCATTTATATTATGCAATTGAGCCATGCTGCTCTTTGTTTTGATTTTTTCAAGTGATTTTCCAAATCTGTTTGAGTCTGCTGCATCATTTACTCTTCTGTTTGATTGCTATTTACACTTCCTTGTTTGATTTCTTGAATCCCAGCTCCCAAAATCCTTTTATTTTTCCTTCACTTTAAATTTCCAGTTGCTTAATCTGTTGCTTTCATTTAATTTCCCTGCTCCCACTCCTCTTTACATTTGATGCAATTTAAGATTCTGCAATTTACTTTCCTTGCTCTTTAAGCTTCTGCCAATTTAAGTTTTCTGCCTATTTACATTCTGTCATTTACAATTCATTGTCATTTACATTCTGTTGGTCAAATTTCACACAATTCACTCAATGTTAGCTTGACTAAACTAATCACCCACTAAAGTTGCTTGATCCATCAATCCCTGTGGGACCGAACTCACTCTAAGTGAGTTATTACTACTTGATGTGACCTGGTATACTTGCCGTTGAGTTTGTGTGTTTGGAAATCTGTTTTCCACAAAAACACCCATCAAGCATTTTTTTAATCATCGTACAATAATTATTTTATAATTTTTAGTATAGGAAATTCTTATAGCTGGGTAGTGGTCGACTTCTTTTTTTTCTTTGCTTTGTTTACTTGCTTTTGTTTCTTTTTTTCTAGTTTTGTAACTTGGTTTTTACTGTTTTTTCAGAGATGGTTAAGAACAATGATTCCATGAAGACCTTTAAGAAGGCGAAAAAAGCTACAATTGCCCAGAACATTTTAGCCAAGGCCATTAGGGAAGGATCCTCTCAGGTCCCTCCTAAGAAGCCGACCTCGGGCACTTCTGGGCCGAGGAGGATGATCCCTAGTCCTTAAGTTCATTTGGTTGATCCTCCCCAAACTTCTGCTGCTATCTCTTCTCCAACTGCCGGCCCTCTTCCAAAAAGACAGAGGACTGTTGAACCTTTTGACCTCGACGCCCCTGACATTGATGTTGTGGGGTTTGTTGATAATCAAATCGCTCCTTATGGCCGACTTCCTATGAATGACGTGTCCATTCTTCACCACCTAGATTTCATCACCTGGAGTAGTGTTAAGATGGCACACATAGGTGCAGCTTTGTTCCGAACTGCTAAGGACTTCCCAGTTCATGCAAAAAAGGCTTTCATGGAGGAGGACAAGTCGGAATTTGATAGGATCAAGGGGTTGAAGGAGGCGCTTGAGAAAAAGGTGGCAAAGCTGGAGAAGGAGTTGGAAGGTGAGAAGGCTCGGGCTACTGCTGCGGTAGCTTCTGCAAATCTGGCTGAGGAGATGGTGCAGAAGTAAAAGGATGGCTATATCCGGACTTATTGTGAGATGATAGAGCTCAGGGAGAGGTTGAATTTTCTCGATCTGATTATATTGAGCTCCAGGGCCATCTCGTGGGCAGTGTGACTTCTACCTATGAGAATTTGAAGGATCAGGTCCGAGTTCTTGCTTCCGAGTTCGACATGTCTCTCTTCAGTTTGGATAATATTGTGGAAAATAGGAAGATCGTCCCTGCCCCGGATGAAGATGATGATGATGTAGATCCACCTCCTGTGCCATCCACCAAGGCTTCTATTGCCCTGACTTCCCCAGCTCCAGCATCTGAGGCCAGTCTTTGATAAACCACTATTTTATGGTTTACAATGTGTTTAATTGTGTGGTTTTATCATGATCTTTACCCACTTATTCATATAATTAGCATGCATTTATATTTCCTTCCTAAAATTATTACATGATTGAAAACTTACTTCCTAGAGACTTTTAATTAGGTATTTTAATTGTCCTTTATTCCATGTGATGTCGTGATCTGTGTGTTAAGTGTTTCAGGCTTTATGGTGCACGAAATTGTAATCACACTTTGCAATTCCGCACAACTAACCAGCAAGTGCACTGGGTCGTCTAAGTAATACCTTACGTGAGTAAGGGTCGATCCCACGGGGATTGTCGGCTTGAAGCAAGCTATGGTTATCTTGTAACTCTTAATCAGGATATCAATAATTATCAGGGTTGATTGCGAAAAGTAAAAGAACATGAAATAAGTACTTGTTTTGCAGTAATGGAGAACATGTTGAGGTCTTGGAGATGCTCTATCTTCTGAATCTTTGCTTTTCTACTGTCTTCTTCTTCAAGCACGCAAGGCTCCTTCCATGGCAAGCTGTATGTAGGGTTTCACCGTTGTCAATGGCTACCTCCCATCCTCTCAGTGAAAATGTTCAACGCACTCTGTCACAGCACGGCTAATCATCTGTCGGTTCTCAATCGGGTTGGAATAGAATCCAGTGATTCTTTTGCGTCTGTCACTAACGCCC